>NW_012118199.1:626782-629939 GCF_000951035.1 Colobus angolensis palliatus | reverse complement strand
CACTGCACTCCAGCCTGGTGGATAGAGTGAGACTCCGTCTCAAAAAAAAAAAAAAAAAGAGAGAGAAAGTTGTATTCAGGTTTGTTTTTTTACAGAGGAATCTTGCTAGGTTTCTTTGTTAGCATTAGCAGGATTTAATATTAACAGTAAGTATGTCCATGATGCTTTAAATACAGAATACTATTTTTGAGCAGAACAGAGATGAACTTCTAGACAGTGGAACTTAACTCATTCCCAGAGAAATGTAAATGTGATCTTCTCAAAGAATATTTTTTTCTCATGGGATTTACCTATTTGTGTTCTCTTATCCCTTCAATCTTGTAGCTGAGGGTGTTTATCTTACTGAGTCAGTCTTACTGTGTGTTTTTCCAGGTTTTATAGTTTGTTCTTGTTTCTAAACAAACAACAGTTGTTTGCCATTATTCACTAGAGGTCTAGGGCATAGATTTTCTTGATCTGTTTTTTTTTTTCTTTTTTTGAAACGGAGTCTTAATCTCTCCCCTAGGCTGGAGTGCAGTGGCATGATCTTGGCTCACTGCAAGCTCCACCTCCCGGGTTCACCGCATTCTCCTGCCTCAGCCTCCTGAGTTGCTGGGACTACAGGCACCCACCAACGTATTTTTAGTAGAGACGGGGTTTCACCGTGTTAACCAGGGTGGTCTCGATATCCTGAGCTCGTGATCCGCCCGTCTCGGCCTCCCAAAGTGCTGGGATAACAGGCGTGAGCCACCACACCCAGCTGATCTGTTTTTGTTTTAATGTTTGAGTTCAATGTGTAAGGGAAATTGTTGCACACATTTTATTGCAGACATTCTCTGAAAGAATTTTTAGCCACAAGGAAATAGCTCTATTTCTGTGAGGCATAATTTCTTCTTATATAGTACTGGGTAAAAGATTTAATTTTGTAGATAGAGATTTATGACTTCCGGAAAGAAAGCTGCAAAAATGGAAGTTTCCAAAGAGTTTAAGATTTGCTGTAATAAATGCTATCATATATTGAAAATCAGAGATTGGGATGCAAATATAGGCATCTGTGGTTGATAAAATTTTCCTAAAATGTCATGAGTTTCAATGGGAAGTAAGTTATTTATAGTCATTTTCAAGGATAAGCTCCTAATATGTTTCTTTTTTTTTTTTCAGCTTCCAATAAAAACAGGACAGCAGAACACACATACCAAAGTAAGTACTGAGCACAGCAAGGAATGTCGAATCAGTATTTCCAAATACAAATTTTCTTTGGTTATAAGTGGCCACACTGCTATCTTAAAGAATATTAACAATATGGTGAGTATTTGGGTTACTGTGTTTTGGAGAATTTGCTTTCTTTTGTTTTTGGTTAAAAAGTTTAGAACAGCATATTTTGAAGTATGGAAAGTGATTTTCTGTGGACTTTGGATGTAACAATCTTATTTTGTTTATGAGTACAGGTAACCTTTTTTATGTTTTTTTCAAATTTTTGATCAGCTGGATGTTAGATTGAGTGAGCACTAGTAACCATAACTTTCATTTTAATTTATTATGTCCCTTAGAAACATTTCTTATTTGTGACCCTATCTCCTTTTCCAGTATTTTTTGTGTCATACACGAGTTGACCACGGTAATCTATTATACATATTATACGTATTTTTCTTTAGCATTTATGTGAATTTACATAGGATTGTCCCAACCCTAAGTAAATAATAAATAAAATACGATCTCATAGCCCTAAAATGTGGATTGATTTTTATGAAGTTATTAATGTGTTTTTTCTTCCTCCTGTAACCTGTGACAGATTCTGTAGTAGAGAGCCTGTTGTTGAAACAGTTTTTCTCAAATACCAGTTTCATCAAATAATTGTGCTGTTAAAAGCTCATTTCTTTCTTCTTCCCATTTTCTAAAATCTGTTGACATTTCCTAGACTTCAGAACACTCCAACTGTTCTCCCTCTGTACCTTTGAACATCCAACATCTTTTGTCTCTCTCAAGTGATCCCTTCCTCTCTCTGAATTCCTATTTAACATCTCCATTCTAAGCTGTTCCAAACTAACATACTCAGTTCATGGCAACTGATCTGGATTTTTCTTAATTAACTCAGAACTCTCTGCCGGTCTTTAGCATGTATGTATGTATGTATGTATGTATGTATGTATGAATGATTGATAGACAGGGTCTCATTCTCTCACCCAGGCTGGAGTGCAGTGGCACGATCTCGGCTCACTGCAACCTCCACCTCC
Organism: Colobus angolensis palliatus; assembly: GCF_000951035.1. NCBI lineage: Eukaryota > Metazoa > Chordata > Mammalia > Primates > Cercopithecidae > Colobus > Colobus angolensis. The sequence continues at coordinate 627,726 of NW_012118199.1, read as the reverse complement.
TGAGTTCAAGTGATTCTCCTGCCTCAGGCTCTCCAGTAGCTGGGAGGGATTACAGGCATGTGCCGCCTGTATGGTTAATTGTGCCACCTGTATGGCTAACTGTATGCCTGGCTAATTTTTTGTATTTTTAGTAAAGATGAGGTTTCACCATGTTGGCCAGGCTGGTCTTGAACTCCTAATCTTAGGTGATCTGCCTGTCTCGGCCTCCCAAAGTGCTGGGATTACAGGCATGAGCAACCATGCCCAGCCTGCATTTATAATCCCCATTTGTATTTCTTTGTATTGAGTTGGAAACAACTTCTGATTGTAGATTGTAAAGATCATTCCCCTTCCCTTTTTTTTGAGATAGTCGTTAGGTTTGTTAGATAATGTTCTAGTATGACATCGAAAAGACACGACCTTTTTGCCTTATTCCCATATTTTAGGCACTTTTCTCTTGTTTTATTTTTAATTGACGTACAATAATTGTACATGTTGATGGGTACATATTGATGTTTCAATACATAAAATGCATAGTGATCCCACTAGGGTAATTAGCATAGCCATCATGTCAACATTTATCATTTCTTTGTGTTGGGAATATTCAGTGTTCTCTTGTTGTTTGAAACTGTATAATGTTAACTATATAATGTTAATGTAGTCATTTTACAGTAGTCCAGGACACTAAGACTTACTCTTCCTATCAAGCTGTATTTCTGTATCCTTTAACAAATCTCTACCCACCCCGATTCTCCCTACCCTACCCTTCCTCCCTCTAGTGCCCTGTCTTCTACTTTTTACTCTTTTTAGCTTCCACATATGAGTGAGAGCATGTGGTGTTTGACTTTTTGTTCACATCATCCTTGGTGTGTTTCCTTTTAAGAAAGTGGCTTAGACAATACCCTAAACTTACAAAACTAATAAACTGGAGGTGTAGAAAATCATTTACCTTCTTTATGGAAAAA
>NW_012118199.1:608857-626433 GCF_000951035.1 Colobus angolensis palliatus | reverse complement strand
GAGAGTAATCTTGTATTCTCTCCTGTATGAATATGATTTTACTATTCTGCTTTTCAAATTTATATAAAAGAGGACTTAAACCTGTTCTATTAAGGATAGATATTACTTTGAGAACACTTGTTTTATGTAGACACACACATATGCAATAGGTATGTGGAGAAGGAGAGAACCAAACAATTATTTCTCAGGTTTCCTGTAAGTTGTTACCACAGTGTATTTCAACCATGACTTAATCTGAACTTTTTCAAGAATATTTCTATTGTGTAAAGAAAGTATTTCTATATGTCAGTATCCTTAATTCTTCCTGGAACATGGTAAGAGTTTATATAAATATATAAATTGAATACTTCCATTTTAATGATCTGCCTAGTCCATGAGTATTGAAATTAACTCATTTCTTATGTTCTCTCTTCCTTTGGCTCAGAATTCAGAATTTTGTTTTTATTCAGAATTGCTTCCCTCTTTCACATATGTTTCAGTTCTCTGTAGTAAAACTAGTTGGAAGAGACCTTAGTATGTGAGGACTGATAGTGTGGTTGAGAAGCGTTGGTGGAAGCACTGGGATAGGGAATTGAATAAAACATAATTATATTGACACAACTGTGTATCCCGAGGGAAGGCTGTAAGCCAGAAAATCTAAGCATAATATATATATGGAAACACATTTAATATTTTTTGTAGCTTCTTGGTTGCAGTGCGTGGGGCACAGGTTAGTATTTGTACATATGAATATGTGGCTGTGTTCCCAGTTAGATCAAAATATTTTACTATTTGGGACCCTCTTTTCAAAACAAAACAGTATTGTAATATTGGCTTTCATTTAGTGTTTATTAAATAAGTTTTCAAAACCATAGTCTCTTGTTAATACATACGTAGTATTCATTTTGAGGATAGTGAGTACTTAAAATTCACTGTGGTGCTATAGCATTTTGTTGCTATAAGAATTAAGGCTTTGAGGCCGGGTGCAGTGGCTCAAGCCTGTAATCCCAGCACTTTGGGAGACAGAGGCAGGTGGATCACCTGAGGTCAGAAGTTCAAGACCAGCCTGGCCAACCAAATATATTTATATATATATATATATATATATTTGTCTAAGAGTCTCACTCTGTGGCTCAGGTTGTAGTGCAGTGGCACCATCTCGGCTCACTGCAACCTCTTAGCCTCCAGAGAAGCTGGGATTACAGGCGTGTGTCACCACACCCGGCTAATTTTTTATATTTTTAGTAGAGATGGGGTTTCTCCATGTTGGTCAGGCTGGTCTGAAACTCCTGACCTCAGGTGATCCACCCGCCTCGACCTCCCAGAGTACTGGGATTACAGGCATGAGCCACGGTGCCCGATCGACAGCAGTTTTACATCAAATATGCACTTACGGGTTCTCTGCTTCCGTCCTGTTATGAATGTCCCCTTTGGTCTGGCCCTGAACTGCATCTCTACATCCTCACTGGAACTTGACTCCACGCCTTCCTCTCCGCTGTCCCTTTTCTGTGTCCTGCTCTCTCTCTGCATCGTCACTCAGACTTGACCCTATGCCTTCCTCTCCACTGTCCCTTTTCCATCTCTCGCTCTCTCTCTGCGTCCTCACTCAAACTTGACTCCACGCCTTTCTCTCCGCTGTCCCTTTTCTGTGTCTTGCTCTCTCTCTCTCTATTTCATTACTTGGACTTGACTTCATGCCTTCCTCTCTGCTGTTCCTTTTCTGTGTCTGGCTCTTTCTGTGTCCTCACTTGGACTTGAGTCCATGCCTTCCTCTCCTCTCTCCCTTTTTGGTGTCTGGATCTATCTCTACGTCCTCAGTGGGACTTGACCCCACACCTTCTTCTCCTCTGTCCCTTTTCTGTGTCTTGCTCTCTCTCTGCATCCTCACTCAGACTTGACTCCATGCCTTCCTCTCTGCTGTCCCTTTCCCATCTCTTGCTCTCTGTCTACATCCTCACTCAGACTTGACTCCACGCCTTCCTCTCCTCTTTCCTTTTTCTGTGTCTTGCTCTCTCTCTACGTCCTCACTTAGACTTGACCCCACACCATCCTCTCTGCTGTCCCTTTTCCGTCTCTCGCTCTCTCTCTGTTGCACACATAAGCCAGGGCTTAGATATGATGCCTGTGCTCAGGAACCAGTGGGGTAGTGTGGGGAGGGAGAAAAGCCAGACAGCACGTCTCTCCCTCTCACCCTCCCATCCAGAATTCCATGCTCAGCTGTCTGTCTCCTGCCGGTCTTGAGAAAGACCTCTGGAAGGCTGTGCTCCTTCTTTGGTGGTCAGAGAACAAGGCTTTCCCTCCCACAGCTGAAGAATCTGAGTGGAGGGGGAAGGGTGGTGCAGAAGAGTTTTCTACCCTCGTGGCAGGGAGAGTGTGGTTTCCTCATGTCTTCCAGGGAGCAGGTGTTCATCCAGGCAGTCCTGAGGGGATCTTTAGCAGTGGAAACAAAGGGGCAGGTGGGAGAAGGAAAGGCGTGGACTTTGGAGTCAGATCAGCTCTGAACTCGGACTCGACCCTTTCTTAGGTGTTCACTGTTGATCACGTAATATCTCTGAGCCTCAGTATCTCCCTCTATAGAATCTCAGCTCACCGGGTTGCTGTGAGAATTGGATGAGATGGCTTCTGAAGTACCCTATAAACAAAACACGTTCATATTAGTCATTCTAACTGTGACAAAGTGGAGAAAAGTTTATGTGCCAGCATTTCCCTTAGAAGGAGAAAGCTGATTTGTTGGGGGAAATCCTTTGATCTGTGCTTCGGAACAGAAGCTGAAAGTTCAGGAGGACATGGACATGGGTGGAATGCCCAGCATGGCAGGGGAGGGCTTGTGCTTGATTCTGCAGAGGTTTCAGGGAGAGGAAAAATGAGGCAGAAAGGCTGTGAGGTGCCTGAAGTGATCCCACCCCATGACCACCTCCCTATATTCAGTTTCTCTGAATTCACAAGGTGTTTGTATGTGAGTTTTTCGTAGTAACCGGGGGTTGGAGTGACATTTGGATTGAAGTGGGGCAGCACAGTAGATGCACAAATGAGCTACCTGGAGGTGGGAGAGTCATAAGTGGGTAAGCAGCAGAATTCACAGACATTGTGAGGAGGTCTTTGGACTCTCATGGGGCAAGAAATTGGGGCTCACATCAGGTTTAACTGGGTATTTGTGTACTAGGAAGTTACAATGGACATCTTGTAACCTCCTAGGCCATGATCGCCATTGTTATCATCATCATCTTCTTCCTCATCCCTATTTAGTAGGGAGAGAGAAACAGGTTCAAGTGCAGTACTTTGCTCAGTCAAGGTCACATGGCACCAATGATGACAGGACTGGTTTTAGATTCCCCATTGCCTGTCTCCAGCCTATGGCTGTTCCCTGTGAGCCAGACCACCTGTCCATCATGAAGGACGAGCGGTCTCAGGTAACAGGTGAGGAAACAAATCTCTAAGGGGTTGCACAATCTGCCCAAGGCCAGACTTGGGCTTGATGCAGGGTGCTGAGGACAGGCAGGGGATACTTGTGGGAGTAGGCCACTGGCTGGGCCTGCAGGGCTGAGGGGAGCTGTTTTCTTTTTGGATAAACTGTTTCACTTATGGGGGATGATCACCCCTCCTAATCCTGTCTGCTAATTGTACTAAAGCTTCCCCTCTTTGCCAGGGGATTGAGGGCTGAGGTGACAGGACTGGGCACACCACCTGGGAGTGCTGCCTGCACCCCCCGCTTTGATGCCCTGGCTGCACCTGCTTCATTCTTGTGGAGCCCAGTTTCATTTGGTCACACTGCAAAGCATAATCTCACATAAAAAGGCAAAATTTAACTTTAATCAAATAACTACTAAACATGAAATATTTGAAGAATCATTACCAACTCTGATTATTGATGACTAAGAAGGAAGGTCTAGGAAGAGAGTGATCGGTTACATAATTGAATGCTCATGGAGGATTTAAAAGCTAATCCTGTGTGTGTACATCTTTTTTTTTTTTTTCATTTCAGAAAGCTTAACACCTGTGTCAGATGTCCTCTTGGAAGCTGTGGAATCCCTGTTGGGTATGCAGACAAAGAGGCTGGCCCCAGGACGATTGTAGGACAGCAGAGCTGGGATCTTTCCATACCTTCTAGATCAGTATTTCTCTATCTCAGTTTTCTCTATCTCTATCTCTATCTATGTCAAATGGCACCAGCTCAATTCCTTATCTAAAGCAAGAGACGTGAGGAAAGGTGAGGAAGAAGAGGTAACTAGTAGATTCCCCCAAACAGCTCTCTTTAAAAGGAGATGAATGACAGAGGGGAAAGGGATAGGGTGGCAGGGTCTTGCTGACATACCATTTTAGAGCTTGGGAGACCTGTTGTAGCACCAGTGCATCGATGGGAGTGGCTCAGTGACTGCCAGATACCCACCTGCCACCGTTGGCATCCTTGTCATTAAGACAGAAATTAGCTCAGTTCAACCTTGGTTCTGTGTGGGAAGCTGCTTACATGGTTTCCCTACTCTGGGTCCAGGAAATCAACCTTTCATCAAGTACTGGTCATCCTGTCTAAAGATACCTAGAAAAGTTATTCAATTCATGACATTAAGAAGATGCCAGGAGGGTTTGTGGAGAATGACAGGCTACTCTCTGTGCTGAGCGTTTGCGTAGGCAGTGGTGAGCTGGGGTAGCTCACACCCCCTCATGACAGCCAACTGGAAGCATCTCTTCCCAACTCTGCATCAGTGACATCACTGTGGTTGCTTGAAATTGGCCATGGTGGAAATTTTAAAAATTTATGTATATTTTTCCAGCTTCATTGAGGTATAATTAACAATACGTGTGTGTGTGTATATATATTATATACACACACACGTAGATAATATATACATATATAATTGACATCTATATATAATTGACATCTATATATCTAACTGGCATATATACAAATAAAAATTGTATATATTTAAGGTGTATAATGTAATGATTTATGTATACCTTGTAAAATGATTACCACACTCAAGGTAGTTAACCCGTCCATCACCATATATTGTAATCATTTTTCTTTGTAATAGAAATACAATACTTAAGATCTACTCTCTTAGTGAATTTCAAGTATACAATACATTATTACTGACTATAGGATAGTCACCCTGCTGTCAGGAAAGTGACTCCAGAACTTACTCATCTTATGATTGCAAGTTTGTACACTTTGACCAACATCTTCCCAGTTTCCCCAAGCCTCAGTCCTTGGTAACCACTGTTCTATTGTCTGTTTCCATGAGTTTGGCTTTTTAAACTTTCCATATGTAAGTGAGATCATTCCCTATGTGTCTTTTTGTGTCTGGCTTATTTCACTTAGCATAATGACCTCAAGGTTCATTCATGTTTTTTCCCAATGGTAGGATATCCTTCTTTTTAAAGACTGAACAATATTCCATTGTGTATAGATATCACATTTTCTTTATCCATTCATCCATCAAAGGACACTTAGGTTGCTTTCATACTTTGGCTATTGTAAAACATGCTGCAATGAACATGGGAATGCAGATATCTCTTTGAGACAGTGATTTGATTTCCTTTGGATATATACCATGAAGTGAAATTGCTGGATCATATGGTAGTTTTTAACTTTTTGAGGAACCTCCATACTATTTTGCATAATAGCTGTATCAATTTACATTCACATGGTAGAGGTATTTGCACCATGAAATTGGCAAACAAATCATTGCTTTTCCTTTGCTGGAGAGTCAAATTAAAGCATTTATCAGCAAAACAACAATGAGATACCACTGCAAATCTATGAGATTGGCTAAAATGCACCATGGGCAACACCAAATGTTGGCAAGGATGTGGAGTAACAGAAACTCTCACTTATTGCTGGTGGAAATGCAAAATGGTACAGCCACTTGGGAAGGCAGTTTGGAGGTTTCTTACACTACTAAACATACTCTTACCATATGCTCCAGCAATTGCGCTCTTGGTATTTACTCAAAGGATTTGAAAACATGTTCACACAAAAGCCTGCATGTGAATGTTTATTGAAGCTTTATTCGTAATTGCCAAAAAATGGAAGCAACTAAAATGTCCTTCAATAGATGAATGGATAAACAAATGGTGGTACAGCCATAAAGTGGAATATTATTCAGTTACAGGAAGAAATGAGCTATCAAGCTGCAAAAAGACGTGGAGGAACCTTGCTAAGTGAAAGAAGCCAGTCTGAAAAGACTACATACTGTATGATACCAAAAACAAGACATTCTGAAAAAAATTAAGCTCTGGGAAAATATAAACATCAGTGGTTTCCAGGGCCTGGTGGGTAATAGTGAATTGGATGGATAGGTAAAGCACAGGGATTTTTAGGGTAGTGAAATGTTCTGTAAGATACTATGGTGGTGGATACATGATGTTCTGCATTTTCAAAACCCAAAGAGCTGTACAACAGAAAGAGTGAACCCTAAGTCAATTGTGGATTTTAGTCAATAGTAATGTATCAATATTGGCTTATCAGTATCACATTAATGCAAGATGTTAACAATACAGAAAACTGCGAGGATGGGAGGAGAGGGAGTGTATGGGAACTCTCTGTAGTTTCTGCTCAATTTTTTCCATAAACTTTAAATTGCTCTAAAAATAAAGTTTATAAATTTTAAAAATGTATCAGCATGTCTCTGTGTACATGTCACTCCTTATTGACCCAGTGGTGCCTCTTGGGCAGAAGCAGAAAGCAACTTTATCTTTTCATATCATTACATTGTCAGGGTCTCTTTCTCGTCTCATTGAAACCCTTGGTAGATCCTGTAACTTTCCTTGTCCCTCTCAGGTATTAAAGAAATCTTGCCTGGAGGTGTTAAAAGTCAATCGAGTTCATTTAATTATTTAAGCCTCAGTCTCTGACCTGATTCAGTGCTTTCCCCCTCCCTCAGCCTCAGCCTGCCTCCGGTGGGTAAGCCAGCAATAAGGAAGGAGGGAAATGGGAGGATTTCCTTCTGTGTCACTTCCTGCCCTTCCCCTCTTCCTTCTCTACTCAGGATTCTGCTTTTGGCTCCTCTGGAATTGGAGGAGGGGAAGCGAAGCGGGAGAGGTAAGGGTATAGGTGCATCCTGGCTTCGGTGGCCTCTGGGAGGGCAATTGTCCCATTTCTAGCTCTCTGGAAGGCAGAGCTTTCCTGGGTTCCTGGATCCAGGTTGGCCTCTCTATGTTTGACAACTTTAACCACCCCTGCCCGGGGATCCCTGTGGTCTGAGCACAACACACGATGCTCTGAAGTTGGAACTCTCTTGTTCAGGGTGCACTTAGGGAAAGTCCAGCCTCTCCTTCCCTCTGTTAGCTGCAGCCAGCGAGCTGACCAGCCTCTTGCCTGGAGGCATTCATGGTTTGTAGCTAAGGTAAAGACACCTTCTTCATCCATGAACAATACAGTGCTATGCCGTGACAGTTTGCTCACTGAAGAAATCCACTCTCTGGTCTGTGCGCATCAACCTTCAAGACTCCTTCTGGATCCTCCAGCAGTTGATGGGCTCAGGGACACCGGGTTGGTATTTGGGTCATGCTAGCCAAGTTCTGCATGGATGTGCTGTCACTCCTCATTAGAGACTGGGGCTGTTGACACCCTTTCCCCCATAGCTCTGGGCCACACCTGACACAGAGAGAAGATCAGAAAAAGGCAGCCCCAACATCCAGAAGCTGGCCTGGCACCCACAGCTGGGTTGTGCCATTCTCATAAGGGTGTGAACAGTCAGGCAGAACGCTAACCTCAGATTACTCTGAGAGCATGAAAAATGAGATCAAGCAAAGCCACTTCATAATTGTGTCTCAACACAGACAAAAACAAGGTCGCTGTGCCACACAGCTGACCTTGGCAGAGAAATGACTCTGCTACTTCTTTACCGATTAGGGCTGTGTCCTGGCTCTGGCTCCAGTGTCTCCTCCCTAACAGATAGGACTTAGTGAGATGCCCACATGGAATTGCCCCTACTTTTTGATAGCACCCAACCTAGAGGGAAGCCCCACTTCCTTAAACTCTCCCCAACGTCACAAATAAAAGCCTAAATCTTGAAATAAGTGCTTCTAACACCTTAGTGAGACTCATAGTTCCTTCATGGTACCACAGTAAGTAAGAAGCCCAACTTTGTGTTCCTGATGGGCTTTGGCTGGAGAACATTGACAGAAACAAAATCAAAAGTTACATTCTAACTGCTTGGTACATGTAGTTTTGGCCTCTCTGCACCCTTTGTATTCTGCCAAGATAATAACTGTTTATTTTTTCCCACCCTTCCTTCTTCCCCTCCCTCCTTTCCTTCTCATTTCCCCCTCATCACAGAGTATTATCTGGGGAGGTGTGGTGGCTCACACCTGTAATCCAGCACTTTGGGAGGCCAAGGGGAGAGGCTTGCTTGAGGCCAGGAATTTCAGACCAGCCTGGGCAATGTAGTGAGACACCTATCTCTAAAGAATAAGCAATAAGTGAATAAATAAGTAAATAAATAAATAAATAAATAAATTTAGATGGGCATGGTGGTGGGCACCTGTAGTCCTAGTTACTCAGAGGCTAAGGCAGAAGGATCACTTGAGCCTGGGAGGTTGAGGCTGCAGTGATCTCTGACCACACCACTGTCCTCCAGCCTACATGACAGAGGGAGACCCTGTCTCAAACAAAACAAAATGAAAAAATCTAAAATATTATCCATAATTTCTTATTTGAAACCATAGAAGATAGATGCTTTAGAACCAAGAAGATTTTTGGTGTTAGAATGGCACATAGACTGAATATTATATAATCTCCAGGAATTCTGGGGCAGAGCCCATCTGCAGTGAAATAGAAGTGTGTCCACCAGACATGGGACAGATACAGATGATAGAAAGACTCATAATTATACCCTATATAAAGGCTCATGCCGGTTCAGATCAAGTTTTTGTTGCAAAATGAATTTTTACTAACTTCATGGAAAATGTCCATTTTGAAAGCTTTTTTTGGATTTCTGAATTATAGATAAGGAATAGGCCTGTACGGATACATACACGTACATTTAATTGAATGAAAGTTGGAAAATACAGAAAACCACCAAGAAAAATATTTGTAATTCTACCATTCAGAAGTAACCACAAACATTTTGGTATATGTATCATTTTGTTTGCATCTTTTACAAATATCAAAGATCTTTTATATATTTATATATGTAAAAAACACAAACACATGTATATATTTTTGCTTATTCCCCCTCCAGAGAAACAGGATTAAACTTACATTTCTCACTTAAATATATAAAATGAACATTTATCTATGTCATTATTCTACTACAGCCTAATATCTGTTTTGAGTTTTATTGATTATTATTCCTTAATTTATGAAACATTTAGGTTGATTACAATTTTTCATGTTATAAATAACAATGTAATGAACACAGTTATCCATATAACTTTTGGTGTGTCCTAATTTTTTTCCTTGGATAGATTACTAGATATAGAATTACTGGGTTAAAGAGTATAAAAGATGTTTAAAAATTTTTCTTTTATCAAAAAGTTTACAAAAGACACTTAAAAAATGTTTCATCAAAAAGTTTACAAAAAATTGGTAAATAAACTTCATGCACGAAAATGAGTGCTTATTACTGATTTCACTCATTATCATTGTTTTAGAGAATTACCTTATATTCAGAATAAAAATCTGTATTCAGAATACAGTCGCATCTATTAAGCATACCTTATAAATGGGTGTCCAGGGGAGAGAATACAGTCATGGGTTCTTAGTTTCTGTTTCTGGTTAGGCCAGTAAAGCCTCTTTTCCACTTATCGCTAGAGACAGAAACTAAAAAAACCATGGCTTCAGGCTGCTAAAAGCCTAAAATCTCTACTAAAATACAAAAATTATCCAGGTATGGTGGCGGGTGCCTGTGATCCCAGCTACTCAGGAGGCTGAGGCAGAAGAATTGCTTGAACCCAGGAGGTGGAGGTTGCAGTGAGCAGAAATCACACCACAGCACTCCAGCCTGGCCAACAGAGTGAGACTACATCTCAAAAAAAAAAAAAAATTTAGATTGATTTTTAGCCATGTGCAGATAAGAAGAATGTATATTCTCCTGTTGTTGGGTGAAGTGTTCTGTATATGTCTGTTAGGTGCATTTGATCAGAAGTCGAGTTCAGGTCTTGAATATTTTTCTTTTCTTTTCTTTTTTTTTTTTTTGAGACAAGGTCTCTCCTTGTCACCTAGGCTGGAGGTTGCAGTGAGCAGAAATCACACCACAGCACTCCAGCCTGGCCAACAGAGTGAGACTATATCTCCAAAAAAAAAAAAAATTTAGATTGATTTTTAGCCATGTGCAGATAAGAAGAATGTATATTCTCCTGTTGTTGGGTGAAGTGTTCTGTATATGTTTGTTAGGTGCATTTGATCAGAAGTCGAGTTCAGGTCTTGAATATTTTTCTTTTCTTTTCTTTTTTTTTTTTTTTTGAGACAAGGTCTCTCCTTGTCACCTAGGCTGGAGTGCAGTGGTGTGATCTCAGTTCACAGCACCCTCAGTCTCTGAAGTTCGAGTGATCCTTCCACCTCAGCTTCCCAAGTAGCTGAGACTACAGGCGTGAGCCACCACACCCAGCTAATTTTTGTATTTTTTGGAAAGACATGGTTTCTCCATGTTGCCCAGGCTGGTCCTAAACTCCTGAGCTGAAGTGATCTGCCTACCTCAGCCTCCTCCATGCTAGGGTTACAGGTGTGTGCCACCATGCCTGACCTGGTGTTGAATATTTTTGTCAGCTTTCTGCCTTGATGATCTGCCTAATACTGACAGTGGGGTATGGAAGTCTCCCACTATTATTATGCGGTTGTCTAAGTCTCTTTGCAGGTCTCTAAGAATTTGTTTTATGAGTCATGGTGTTCAGCGATGGGTGCATATATATGTAGGATAGTTAAGTCTTCTTTTTGAATTGAACTCTTTATCATTATGTAATGCTCTTTGTCATTTTGGATCATTGCTGATTTAAAGTCTGTTTTATCTGAAGTTAGAACAGCAACTCCTGCTCTTTTTTATTTTCTGTTTGCTTTGTAGATATTTCTCTGTCCCTTTATTTTGAGTCCATGGTGTCATTGAATGTGAGATGGGCCTCGTAAAGACAGTATACACCTGTGTCATGCTTCTTTATCCAGCTTGCCATTCTGTGGCTTTTAAGTGGGGCACTTAGCCTGTTTATGTTCAAGGTTAATATTAATATGTGCTGATCAGTATGTTATTAGCTTCTTCCTCAACTTCTAAGTGTTGGGTGCCCACAGACTCCATCCGCAGACCTCTCCTTTATCCACACTAACTCCCATGGGATCTCATTCCCTATTGTCATGTTAGCATCATGCACATATAATGACTTGTATTTCCAACTGCCTACCCAATATTTCTGCTTGAGTGTGTAATAGACATCTATAATATATAGGAAAAAAAGCCCTTTTTTTCTACTCTCACACTTAACACAACATAGAACACTGCCGTGACCAAAATGTGTGGGTGTTTTCCCAAACAATTTGCCAGTAGTGCCAACTCGGTGCCCTACAATTCAGTTCAGTTCTGATATGCAGATCCCACAGATTAGGGCACAATCACACAAGACTGTCCCTCTACTTTAGACACCAGTCACAAGTCCCAGGTTGTCACCTATATTTCTGACCAACCAGCTATAAAATTGGGTTTCCCAGTATCCCTTCCTCAGGTTTGATAATTTGCTAGATGGCTCAGGGAACTCAAGGAAACACTTACTTATATTTACTGGTTTATTATTTAATAAAGAATATGCTAAAACACAGATAAACAGCCCCATGAAGAGGTACATGAGGGAGATAAGGAAGAGTCCTGAGCTCAGGAATTTCTGTCGCCATGGAGTTCTGGCATGCAACCTTCCCAGGACGGGTATGTGTTCAACAACCTGGAAACTCTCTGAACCTTGTACTTTGGGAATTTTTATCCCCCACAAAAGGGAGGTTTTCTCAGATAGCATGATAAATTATTAACTCAGTCTCTAGCCCCTTTCCCTTTTTAAGAGAATGGGGAGTGGGACTGAAAGTGCTAAGCTTCTAATCATAGCTTGTTAGAAGTTGGTTAAAGTTCCAAGTTTTTAACCATAGCTTGTTTTTTTCTGGTGACCAGCCCCTATCCAGCGTTACAAAAGTCATCTCCTTCAGACAAAATATTCTCCTATCATCCAGGAAATTCCCAGGGATTAGGAGCTCTGTGTCAGGAACCATAGTCAAAAACCAAATATTAGAACCAAAGATTCTCCTAGCACCTCTATGTCCTGGGAAATTAAAGGGTTTCAGGAGCTCCATGCCAGGAACCAGGGAGAAAGACCAAGATATGTATATGTAACTGTCTAATAGACATCTCAAACTTAATATGTTCAATATAAATCTCCAGTAACTCTTCTCCCCTGAGCCTGCTCCCCTTGTAGTCTTCACCATCAGAGTTAATGGTAATAGCATCCTTTCATTTGCTCAGGACAAAAACATTGGGAAAATATTTGACTTGCTTTTCTTATAGACGTCACATTCAACTCAATTCTTCAAAATATACTCCTGAATCTTACCACTTCTTGTCATTTCCAGCATGACTTCCCTTGTCCAAACCACTGCCATCTGTCAAATGGCATGCATCATTGCAAATGCCTTCCAAATGGAGTGCCTGCTCCTGTTCTTGACCTCTCAAGTCTATTTTCAGTACATCGAAAAGTGCAATCTGGTTAACATCTAAATCAAATCAATGTCACTCCTCTCCTCATATCCCTCCAATGTCATTCATGTCACTAAGAGAAAAAAAGGTAGTCTTTAAAAGCTTCTAGATGATATGACCCCCTGCCATCTCTCTGATTTTATCTCCTACTACTCTCTCATTTGTTCCACGTTCCATCAACACACAAGATAGACTCATGCCTATCAGGAATATATGTCAGATTTCATAATTTTTTTCTGTATATGTTAATTGTATAGTTGCTTTTTAAAAGAATACTTGTCAGTATGGTAAATTACATTGACTGATGTTTGAATGTTAACCTAATTTTGCATTCCTGGGTGAAATTCAACATAATCCTTATCCATTTTACATATTGTTAGATTTTATTTATTAAATTTTTGTTAAGAATTTTTGCATCTCTGCTTATGGAGGATATTGCCTTTTAGTTTTCTATCCCTGAAATATTTTTGGTTTTGGCATCAGGGTTATCTTCATCACAAAGAAGTTGTGATGTATTCTTTCCTCCATTGAATTTGCAGTTTTCTTTGATAAAAAGTTTTTTATTAAAAGTGTAATTTCTCAGCATGATATGATGGCTCATACCTGTAAGCCCAATGCTTTGGGAGGCCAAGGCAGGAGGATCACTTGAGACCAGGAGTTTGAGATAAGCTTGGGCAACACAGCAAGACCCTCTCTACAAAAATAATTAATTTCTTATTTATATATGAAAGTTTATATTTTTCATTTCTTCTCGAGTTTCAGTAATTCATTTATTTCAAATAATTTGCCTAATTCATTAAAATTATAAATTGGTTGGCAAAAAGTTATTCTTAACATTCCCTTATTACATTTTTGAAATCTAAAGAATCTGTGGTGAAGGTACCTCTCTTTTTCCTGATATTGGTAATTTGCAATGAGTTTTTCTCCCCTAACCAGTCTATCTAGAGGTTTGTCAATCTGATTGATCTTCCCATAGTACCAATTTTTAATTTCACTGATTTTCTCTATTGTTTTCTGTTTTTATGTCAAGAATTTCTGCTCTGATATGTATTATTTCTTTATTTTGGTTCCTTTGGGTTACCTTTGCTTTTATTTTTTGTTTCTTAAAGTAGCAGCTGAGATCATTGATTAGCAATCTTTCTCTTTTCTAATACATTTCCCTGTAAGTAGTGTTTTGGCTGCATCTTATTCTTTAGATATGTTGTTTTTTTCATTTTCATTTTATTCAAAATACTTACCTTCCCATTTGATCTATTTTAATCCATGGGCTATTAGAAATCCATTAGTCAAATCCCAAATATTTAAGGGATTTTTCCACAGAACTTTCTGTTATTAATTCTAATTTAATTTCATTGTGGTCATAAAATATACTTTTTATGACTTGAATCCTTTTAAATGTACTGATGGCTAATAATATGGTATAACATTGTAAATGTTTTTGAAAAGAATGTGTGTTTTGCTGTTGTTGGAAGCTATATTCTGTAAATGTGATTTACAGCAGATTAGTTGATAGCATTATTCAAACTGAAGATACTCTTACTGACTTTCTATCTACTTGTTATATCAGTTATTGAAAGAGGAGTGTTGAAATATTGAGGTATAATTGTAGATTTGTTTATTTCTCTTGCAATTCAATCAGTTATTTTCTTCATGTATGTTGAAGCTCTGTTATTAGGGGAATAAACATTTTGGATTTTATCTTATATTTATGAATTAACCACTTTATCACTTGAAGTGATCCCTTATTATCCCTGGTGTGTGTGTGTATGTGTGTGTGTGTGTACACACACACACACACACATACACACACACATATAGCTTTGGAAAATCTATTTTGTCTGATATTAATATAGTTACTTCAGCCTTATTTTGATCTATGTTGGTATGGTATATGGTATATGTTTTGTTATTATTTAATTTGACTTATTTATGTCTTTAAGTTTAAAGTAGGTTTCCCCACTGGTACACATGAACATAAAGGTGGGAACAATGGACAACGTACAGTCCAAAACGAGGATGGAGGAAGGGGAGCTAGGATTAAAAAATAATCTATTCGGCTCCAAGTTCACTATTTGGGTGATGGGTTCAATTGAAAACCCAAACCTTAGCAGCATGCAATATATCCATGTAACAAACCTGGATACGTACAACTTGAATCTAAAATTTAAAAAATAAAAAAGGTTTTCCTGTAGGCAACATTTGGTTGAATCTTCCCTTTTCATACAATCTGACAATATCTGTCTTCTAATTGGATTGTTTCAATAACTTACATTTAATATATTTATAGATCTGTTTCAGTTTAAGTCTGTTACATTGCTATCTGTTTTCTATTTATCCATCTGTTCTTTGTTTCCTTCTTCTTTTCTTTTCTGGTCTATATGTATTATTTTTTTATGCCCCCATTTTATTTTTTTGTTGGCTTACTAGCTATATATTTATTTTGCATTGTTAAATTTCTCAGTTCTCAGCAACTATATATTGAAAATTCTAAACTTTACAATTCTCTTTATTCTCTCCTTCAGCTGTCCAGAGGCCAACTATTGGTCTGAAAATATTTGTTACAAGCAGGCACCATTAAGTACATTGTTTAGTCTAGCTGACATTATTTTCTGAACCAAGTCTTTCTTTATTAAAGAAGCAGTGCATTGGTTTAAATTCTGGAACAGGCTTTTTATCTCATGGTGACTTCTTGCAGCACTGTTCTAGATGTTATAGAAATAGGCACAGGGTAGAGTTCTGTCTTGGCAAGGCCAGAAAGGACTTTAAGCCTGCTGCAACACTTAGGCTGAGCCTTCAAAGTTGACCAGTTTGTTCATCCAGAAAATGGAGTAGGAAAGAACAATCCAGATGTTATAAGTTTCTTGATGTCAAGGACTTTGTCTTCTTCATCTTGGTAATCTCATAACAATGCCTGACACATAATAAATGTCTGTAGGACTGAACTTAACAAATTGTGGGAATTAATGTCAGTAAGTGTCAAAATAAGAGATATATGTGTCTCATTGGGGGCAGCAAGTCTAGGGTGAAAAATGATGCTAGAGAAATAGCAAAAAATCACACATGGAAGGTATTGTTTGACATATTAAGGATTTAAAATCTTATCCTAAAAAGTACAGAGGTTGTTTGAAGGGTTTCAAGCAGGTTGTCATCAGATTCACATTTTAGAACATCCTTCTGAGTGCACTGTAAAAAGGATGGTCCAGACTGGGCTAACCTGAAGGTAGAGAGACCAGATGTGGGCTCTTGCAGTAGTCCCCCAGAAATATGGCGAGAACCTGAGCTAAGATGAGCTTCCCACCAGGGAGCCGTCATTTCTGTCTCCAGACATAGACTTAGTGGAAATTCTCCCAGCTCTGAGATATTCAGTGGTATTCGGTAGCAACCAGTACCTTTCTCTCTCCTCCCAGACTTAGGAAGTCCATGCCTGCCTTGTTCTGGATGTTTGTAATGGAAGGGTGAACAACATCTTAAGGGGGCATGAAGGAGCAGAAGATGGTGTCGTCTAACTATGCATTATTGCCATTTCCTTCTACTGGGAATCAAATATGTCCCCAAAGACAGTGCTCCTGAAAAAAGGAAAGACAGCCAACACTTCTCATTCCAAGAGTTCTTTCTGGACACATATGTTTTTCTTGCCGAAAATGCTTCTTTACCAGAAAATCACAAATTTTTCTTCATACTTTCATACCCTAGAGAACCCTGTCTTAGTCTGTTTTATGTTGCTGTGTCAGAAGTCCTAAGACTGTGAAATTTATAAAGAAAAAATAATGTATTTGGCTCACAATTCTGGAGGCCAGGAAGTCCAAGATTGAGTAGCCCATCTCGCGAGGGTCTTGTGCTGCTTCAACTCATGGCAGAAAATGGATGGGGGAGTGGGAATGTCCAAAGAGATGAAACATGAGAAGGAAAAATTAATCAAGTCCTGTAAGAGTGAAACTCACTCCCAAGAGGCGGCATTAATCTGTCCATGAGAGATCTGTCCCCAAGATGCAACACCTCCCACTAGACCCCACTCCCAATACTGCCACACTGTTGTTTAAACATCAACATGAATTTTGGTGGTGACAAACCACGTCCAAACCATAGCAAACTCCCTCACCTTCCCATCCTCCATACACTCAACTGTTATACACTTCAAGAACCAAATCTAGTTTACTAATTCCTTGTCTGTAATTTATTTTATTCTTTCTCTGTAATTTGTTTTATTTCTAAAGCAGTTGCTGTGTTAGGGAAGCAAGTATCGTGTTCATAAAGTTTGCAAGAGACAGAAGTGAAGGAGAAAAAGTACAAGTGATGATAACAATGATAAAGAAAAACTGCCTAACATTGATATGTAACAATCAAACGTGTGTGTGGATGTGTGAGTGTGTATGTGTGTATGTGTAATTTCAGCAAAGTGCAGTCGTGGAAGATGTAGAAGTACACAGGTGCATTAACAATTCATTTTCTAGGTGAGTAACTGATTCCTGACCAAAATTTCCTGTTATGGATAACAAGAAAATCCAAACTTGCCCACAGGTTCACGCTTTCATAACACACCTAGTGTTCTGCTATGAACTTTTTCCCCAAAGACCTCCAGTGATTTGAGAAAATGAAAAAGAAAAACAAGACAATATTTATTCATTTTGTCCTGATAGATTGCTTTATTAATTCTATGAGAGACAGGAGGACAAACCAAGAGGCTAGCTGAAGTTACATAATGGATGACGAGTGTCCAATTCTAGGGTATTTCTCCTTGATAAGTGATTTATTATTATCACAAAGGATACCAAATTTTGATACTCTAAATAGCAGTGCTGTCCAATAGAGATCAATGGTGCCATATTCATAAACTTAAATTTTCTACTAGATTCATTAAAAGGTACAAAGAGGAGAAATGAATTTAGTGAAATTTAATACTATATTTTATTTAAACCAATATTATATTATATATTA
>NW_012118199.1:594393-607760 GCF_000951035.1 Colobus angolensis palliatus | reverse complement strand
TTATATTGATTATACTATATAATCAATATAAAAATAATCTCTTACTATTAATGAGGTTTTAATATATTTTTTCATTGAAGTCTTATAAATCTGGTGTGCATTTCATGCTTACAGCACATCTCCATTAATACTAGCCACAATTCAGGAGTTCAGTAGACATGAACTAGCGGCTTGCATATTGGACAGTGCATCCCCAGAGTTTCTTAGATAATTTGACTTCTTCAAGGGGCCTTAGTCCTGGCCTAAGGAGCCTAGATTTACTTTGCTAGGGCTGTTTTCAACAAGGGCATGCATAATTCTAGTTGGGTAAGAGTAGTACAGGGTGAGAAAAAAAAAGGATATGTGGGATTCTGAGCCCAACCCATCCAATCTTTGGAGATGCACTGGTGTCAACTTCAAGCTACCTTGTCACAGAAGCTATTGAGCCAAATCATAAGGAAATGGAAGCCTAGGTTGCAATGGGGCAGATGAAGTCCAGTTTATACTCTCACTCTGGAGGGTCTGTAGTACTTTTCTTAGCTGTTGCTCAGAATTTGTCTAGTTTATGTTCCCTGCTGTGTGTCTATAATGATACTTAAGAAGAATGGACAGTCCCATAGGAGATTAGAGGTGGGAGGGGCTTTAGGGGTTCTTTGGTGCAACCTCCTCATTTTACATTGAGGACTGTCCATTGAAGACAGTGACAACTAGAACTTCAAAAACTTGCCAGGGGGCCCACAGCTGGCCAGAAGCAGAACCTCCCTTAGCCTTGAGAATCCTAGGCTGTTGTCTCTTTTTCTGCACCAGATAGATACAAGAATGCACTCAGCTGGCAATCCATAGCTAATGCTTCCCAGGGCCTCTAAGGCCCAGTGTATCCAGGAAAAGAAAAATCGGTCATTAGGGCAGATTGGATTATGCACCTAGCTATTATACGTGTTGAGAAAGTCTCAGGATCAAAAGCAAGTGCTAGAAATGTTCATGTGCAGACTGGGGAATATGAGCCAGTGCAGAATCAACAGACACTTGCACCCTTCCTTCCCTGTGGCCCCACGGACCAAAGGTCTGGACTGTTCAAATAAAACACAGGTTATAAGACTTATTAAAATTTCAAGACCCAGCTATGTTACCTACAAATAATGTACTTCAATTATAATGAAAAAGAAGTTAAAAGTCAAAAGATGGAAAGATATATACCATGCAAACACTAATCATAAGAGTGCTAGGGTGGCTATCTTAATAACAGGAAAGGTAGATTTCAGAACAGAAATATTACCAGGGAAAAAGAGAAATGTTTTATAATACTAAATGGGGTAAATTAATACAACAAGACATAATTCTAAGTGTCTATGCACCTAATGACAGAGTTTCAAAAAGCTTTAAGCAAAATCTGAGAGGCTGAAAAGAGGAATAAATAAATCCACAATTATGGTTGGAGATTGTAAAACTGTTCTCTCAGTAATTGATAGTACAAGTAAATAGAAAGTCACTAAAAATATAGAAGCCTTGAAAATGTTATCAGTTAATTTAACCTGATAGACATTTTTCAAACAATATATGTAACAATGGCAGAATACCCATTCTTTTCGAGCATATGAGAAATATTCATTAAGATAAATCATATTGCTTAACAATAAAACAATTCTTTTTTTTCTTTTTGCTTTGAGACAGTCTCTCCAGATCTGTCACCCAGGCTGGATTGCAGTGGTGCTATCTTGGCTCACTGCAACCTCCACCTCCTGGGTTCAAGCAATTCTTATGCCTCAGCCTTCCAAGTAGCTGGGATTACAGGTGTGCACCACCACACCTGGCTTATTTTTATATTTTTAGTAGAGATGGGATTTCACCATGTTGGCCAGGCTGGTCTCAAACTCCTGACCTCATGTGATCCACCCACCTTGGCCTCCCAAAGTGCTGGGATTACAGCCATGAGCCACCACACCCAGCAACAATTCTAAATACATTTAAAAGAACTAAAGTTGTGTTCTCTGATTTTCTGTATAATTACAATTATAATTCAACGTTAAAAATATATTTGGAAAATTTCCCAAATATTTAAAAATTAAATAACATACTTCTAAATAACCCATAAGTCAAAAAAATCACAAGGGAAACTAGAAACATTTTTAACTAAATAAAGATAAAAATAAAAACATAGCATATGAAAGTTTTTGTGATGTCCCTGAAGCAGTGCTTCCAAAATACTAGCTTTAAATGCTTGCTAAATGGAAAAAGGTGTAAACCAAAAGTGAATAGAAGAAAAGAAATAATAAAATGTGAAAATTAATGAAATATTGCAGTATAATTCACAATAGCAAAGACATGGAATCAACCTAAATGCCCATCAACTGTAGACTGGGTGATGAAAATGTGATATAGATACACCATGGAATTCTATGCAGTCATGAAAAAGAACAAAATCATGTCCTTTGCAGGGATGTGGATAGAACTGTAGGCCATTATTCTTAGCAAACTAACGTAGGAACAGATGACCAAATACTGCATGTTCTCACTTACAACTGGGAGTTAAATGATGAGAACACACGGACACATAGAAGGGAGCCACACAAACTGGGGCCTGTTGGAGGATGGAGGGTGGGAGGAGGGAGAGGGTCAGGAAAAATAACTAATGGGTAACTAGGCCTAATACCTGGGGGATGAAATAATCTGTATAACAAATCCCCATGACACGCCTTTACCTATGTAACAAACCTGCAATTGTACTCCAGAACTTAAAAAAAAAAAAAAAAAGAAAACTAAAGAAATAGAAATAAAACAATCAATGAAATTGAAAGCAATTTCTTTGAAAAGATTAATATTAATAAGCTTCTTGCTAGACTGATAAGGAAAAGACACAAATGGCCAATATTGTGAAAGAAAGATCTTAGAGCTAGTAAAAGGATAAGATATATTAAAAATACTTTATCAAAATAAACTTGGTTACCTACAGGAAATGGATGAATTCCTTAAAAATCACATATTACCAACTTGACAAAAGAAATAGAAAATCTGAATGGTCCTTAAGTAAATTAAAATTGTAATTCGAAACTTCCCATAAAAAGCTCCAGGCTCAACTAACTTCACGTATGAATTCTAACAAATGATTAAACGGAAAATAATACAAATTTAGCACAATTTTTTCAGAAAATGGAAAAAGAGGGAACAGTTTCCAACTCATTTTATGAGACTAGAATCCCCGGACCAAAACTAGACAAAGACATTACAGGAAAATAAGAGTGATATTCCTCATGAATATAAACCCTGAAACTCTTAACACATATTGTCACATGAAATCCAGAAATATATGAAAAGGATAATACTTATTAAATAATAAATATAATAATATTATAAGAAATACTTTTTATTAAATAATAAATACTTACTTGTCCTCTGGACCTCATTTTCTTTACCTGTAAACTAAAGAGGTTGAACTAGAGCTAGGTAATTGAATTTAGGTCTTAAATTTTATGATTTGGTTAGCTTGGCCTCTGGTGCAGACTCTCTCTTTCTCTCTCTCTCTCTCTCTTGTTTCTAACTTTTAAATTCAGGGTTACATGTGCAGGTTCGTTACATAGGTAAAGGTGTGTCATGGGGCTTTGTTGTGCAGATATTTTCATCACACAGATATTGTGCCTAGTATCCATTCGTTATTTTTCCTGACTCTCTCCCTCCGCCCACTCTCCATCCTCCAACAGGCCCCAGTGTGTGTTGCTCCCCTCTATGTGTCCATGTGTTCTCAGTGTTCAGCTCCCACTTATAAGTGAGAACATGTGGTATACGGTCATCTGTTCCTGCACAGTTTGCTAAGGAAAATGGCCTCCAGCTCCATACACATCCCTGGAAAGGACAAGATCCTGTTTTTTGTTTTTTTTGTTTTTTTTTTAATGGTTCTGTAGTATTCCATGGTATATATGTACCACATTTTCTTTATCCAGTCTACAGTTGATGGGCATTTAGGTTGATTCCATCTTTGCTATTGTGAATAGTGCTGCAATGAACATATGTGTACATGTGTCTTTATGACAGGATGATTTATATTCCTTAGGGTATATACTCAGTAATGGGATTGCAGGGTCAAATAGTATTTCTATCTTTAGGTCTTTGAGGAATTGCCACATTGTCTTCCACAATGGTTAAACTAATTTACACTCCCACCAACAGTGTATAAGCAATAAATTAAAAAAAAAAAAAAACAGTGTATAAGCTTTCCTTTTTCTCCACAACCTTACCAGCATCTGTTATTTTTCATTTTTAAATGGTAGGCATTCTGACTGGTGTGAGATGGTATCTCATTGTGGTTTTGATTTGCATTTCTCTAATGATCACTTATGTTGTGCATTTTTTCATATGATTGTTGGCCACATGCATATCTTCTTTTGAAAAGTGTCTTTTCTCTTTTCTTTCTTTTTTTTTTTTTTTTTTTTGTAAATCTGTTTAAGTTCCTTATAGATCCTGGATATTGACCTTAGTCAGATGCCTAGTTTGCAAACATTTTCTCCCATTTTATATATTGTCTGTTCTCTCTGTCAATAGTTTCTTTTGCTGTCTAGAAGCTGTTTAGTTTAATTAGACTCCATTTGTCAATGTTTGCTTTTGATGAAATTGCTTTTGGCATTTTCAACATGAAATTTTTGCCAATTTCTATTTCCAGAATGATATTACCTAGGTTTTCTTCCAGGGTTTTATAGTTTTGGTTCTCACATTTAAGTCTTTAATCCACCTTGAGGTGTAAGGAAGCATTCCAGTTTCAGTCTTCTGCATATGGCTAGCCAGTTATCCCAGCATCACTTATTGAGCAGAAAATTGTTTCCCCATTGCTTGTTTTTTCAGGTTTATCGAAGATCAGATAATTGTAGGTGTGAGGTCTTATTTCTGGTTTCTCTATTCTGTTCCTTTGGTCTATGTGTCTGTTTTGGTACCAATACCATGCTGTTTCAATTATGGTAGCCCTGTAGCATACTTTGAAGTTGGGTATCATGATGTCTTCAGCTTTGCTCTTTTTGCTTAGGATTGCTTTGGCTATTCGGGCTCTTTTTTGGTTCCATATGAATTTCAAAATAGTTTTTCTAATTCTTGAAGAATGTCAATGGTAATTTAATAGGGATAACATTGAATCTATAAATTGCTTTGGGCAGTATGGTGATTTTAATGATATTGAATCTTCCTATCTATGAGCATGGAATGTTTTTCCATTTGTTTAGGTCATCTCTGATTTCTTTGAGCAGTGTTTTGCAGTTCTGCTTATAGAGTGCTTCCATCTCTTTGTTTAGCTGTGTTCCTAGGTGTTTTTTAATTTTTTTTTTTTTTAAATTCTGGAGTACATGTGCAGGATGTGCAGGTTTGTTACATAGGTAAACGTGTGCCATGGTGGTTTGCAGCACCTACCACCCCATCACCTAGATTAAGCCCAGCATGCATTAGCTCTTTTCCCTAATGTTCTCCTTCACCACCCTCCCCCAACAGGTCCCAGTGACTCTTGTTTTCCTCCCTGTGTCCATGTAATCTTATTGCTCAGCTCCCACTTATAAGTGAAAACATGTGGTATGTGGTTTTCTGTTTCTGTGTTAGTTTGCTGAAGACAATGGCTTCTAGCTTCATCCATGTCCCTGAAAAAGACATGATCTCATTCCTTTTTACGGCTGCACAGTATTCTGTGGTGTATATGTAGCACATTTCCTTTATCCAGTCTATCACTGATGGGCATTTGGGTTAATTCCATGCCTTTGCTATTGTGAATAGTGTTGCAGTGAACGTATGCATGCATGTATCTTTATAACAGAATGATTTATATTCCTTTGGGCATACACCCAGTAATAGGATTGCTGGGTCAAATGGTATTTCTGGTCCTAAATCTTTGGGGAATCGCTACACTGTCTTCCACAATGGTTGAACTAATTTACATCCCCATCAACAGTGTAAAAGCATCCCTACTTCCCTGCAACCTCGCCAGCATCTGTTGTTTCTTGACGTTTTAATTATTCTGACTGGCGTGAGATGGTATCTCATTGTGGTTTTGATTTGCATTTCTCTAATGATCAGTGATGTTGAGCTTTTTTCCACATATTTGTGGCCACATCATGTCTTTTTTTGAAAAGTGTCTGTTCATATCCTTTGCCTACTTTTTAATGGGATTCTTTGTTTTTTTCTTGTAAATTTGCTTAAGTTCCTTGTAGATTCTGGATATTAGACCTTTGGGTAGATTGCAACAATTTTCTCCCATTCTGTAGGTTGTCTGTTCACTCTGTTGATAGTTCCTTTTGCTATGCAGAAGCTCATCAGTTTAATTAGATCCCATTTGTCAACTTTTTTCTTCTGTTGAAATTGCTTTTGATGTTTTCAACATGAAATTTTTGCTCGTGCCTATGTCCTGGATAGTATTGCCTAGGTTTTCTTCCAGGGTTACTATAGTTTTGGACTTTACATTTAAGTCTTTAATCCAGTTTGAGTTAATTTTTGTATAAGGTGTAAGGAAGGGATCCAGTTTCAATTTTCTGCAACATAGCTAGCCAGTTCTCCCAGCACCACTTATTGAATAGGGAATCCTTTCTTCATTGCTTGTTTTTGTCAAATTTGTCAAAAATCAGATAATTGTAGTTGTGTGGCCTTATTTCTGAGTTCTCTATTCTGTCCCATTGGCCTATATGTCTTTTTTATGCCAGTACCATGCTGTTTTGTTTACTGTAGCCTTGTAGGATAGTTTGAAGTCAGGTAGCATGATGTCTCTAGCTTTGCTCTTTTTGCTTAGGATTTTCCAGGTAGAATGAGTTCTTTTTTGGTTCCCTATGTATTTTAAAATAGTTTTTTTCTAATTCTGTGAGGAATGCCAATGGAATTGTAATGGCAATAGCATTGAATCTATAAATTGCTTTGGGCGGTGTGACCATTTTCATGATATTGATTCTTCCTCTCCATGAGCATGGAATGTTTTTCCATTTGTTTGTGTCCTCTCTTATTTCCTTGAGCAGTGGTTTGTAGTTCTCCTTGAAGAGATCCTTTGTGTCCCTTGTTAGCTATAAATTCCTGGGTATTTTGTTCTCTGTGTGGCAATTGTGAATGGGAGTTCATTCATGATTTGACCCTTTGCTTGTCTGTTGTTGGTGTATAGGAATGCTTGTGATTTCCACACATTGATTTTGTATCCTGAGACTTTCCTGAAGTTGCTTATCAGCTTAAGAAGCTTTTGGGCTGAATTGATGGGTTTTCTAGATACAGGATCATGTCATCTGCAAAGAGAGATAGTTTGACTTCCTCTCTTTTTATTTGAATACACTTTATTTCTTTCTCTTGCCTGATTGCCCTGGCCAGAACTTCCAACACTAAGTTGAATAAGAGTGGTGAGACAGGGCAACCTTGTCTTGTGCCTGTTTCCAAGGGGAATGCTTCATGCTTCTAGCTTCTACCCATTCAGTATGATATTGGTTATGGGTTTGTCATAGATGGTTCTTATAATTTTGAAGTGGGTTCCTTCAATACCTGGTTTATTGAGAGTTTTTAACATGAAGGGGCATTGAATTTTACTGAAAACCTTACTTTTTTTTGCACTCATTCCGATAATCATGTAGTTTCTGTCTTTAGTTCTGTTTATGTGATGAATCATATTTATTGATTTGTGATAAACCAACCTTGCATCCCAGTGATAATGCCTACTTCACTATGATGGATAAACTTTTTGATGTGCTATTGGATGCGGGTTGTCAGTATTTTGTTGAGAATTTTTGCATTGATGTTTATCAGGGATATTCCCCTGAAGTTTTATTTTCTTGTAGTAACTGTGCCAGGTTTTGGTATCAGGGTGATGATGGCCTCATAGAATGAGTTAGGGAGAAGTTCCTCCTTTTCAATTGTTTTAAATAGTTTCAGAATAAATGGAACCAGCTTCTTCTTTTACCTCTGGTAGAATTCAGCTGTAAATCCATCTGGACTTGGACTTTTTCGATTGGTAGGATATTTATTACTGCCTCAATTTTAGAACTTGTTATTGTTCTATTCAGGGATTCAACTTCTTCCTGGTTCAGTCTTGGGAGGTTGTATATGTCTAGGAATTTATCGATTTCTTCTAGATTTTCCTGTTTGTTTGCATAGAGGTATTTATAGTATTTTCTAATGGTTGTTTGTCTTTGTTTGGGATCAGGGGTGATATCCCCTGTATTATTTCTTATTGTACTTATTTAAATCTTCTCTTTTCTTCTTTGTTAGTCTTGCTAGTGGTCTATCTATTTTGTTGATTTTTTTTTTCCCCCAAAAAACAGCTCCTGGATTCATTGATTTTTTTTGAAGGGCTTTTCGTGTCTCTGTCTCCTTCAGTTCTGCTCTGAGCTTGTGTTTTTATTGTCTTCTATTAACTCTGGGGTTTGTTTGCTCTTGGCTCACTAGTTCTTTCACCTGTGGTGTTAAGGTGTTGATCTGAGATCTTTCTAGCTTTTTGATGTGGGTGCTTAGTGCTATAATTTCCCTCTTAACACTGCTTTAGCTGTGTCCCAGAGATTTCTCATTGGTTTCAAAGGCCTTCTTGATTTCTGCCCATCATGTCATTTATGTTCCTCTCTAAACTGGTTATTCTAGTTAACAGCTCCTGTAATCTTTTTTCATGGTTCTTAGCATCTATACATTGGGTTGGAACATGCTCCTTTAGTTCAGTGAAATTAGTTATTACCCACTTTCTGAAGCCTACTTCTGTCAGTTCATCCATCTCAGCTCCAGCCCATTCTGTGCCCTTGCTGGAGAAGTGCTGTGGTCATTTGGAAGAGAAGATGCATTCTGGCTTTTGATATTTTCAGTGTTTTTGTGTTGGTTTTTTCTAAACTTCATGGATTTATCTACCTTTAATCTATGAGGCTGCTGACCTTTGGATAAGGTTTTTGTAGGATCTTTTTTGTTGATGTTGTTGTTGTCGCTGTTTGTTTGTTTTTCTTCTAACAGTCAGGCCCCTCTTCTTCAGGTCTGCTGCAGTTTGTTGGAGGTCTGCTTCAGACTGTGCCTGAGAATCACCAGTGGAGACAGCAGAACAGCAAATATTGCTGCCTGCTCCTTCCTCTGGAAGCTTCATCCTAGAGGGACACCAACCTGATGCCAGCCTGAAATCTCCTGTATGAGGTATCTGGTGACCCCCGTTGGGAAGTCTCACCTAGTCAGGAGACATGGGATCAGGGAACCACTTAAGAAGGACATCTGACTCCCCCTTAGTGGAGCTAGTGTTCTGTGCTGGGGGAATCCCCCTTATCTGGATCAGCTGGTCTCTTCAGAGCCAGCAAGCCAGAAAGATTGAGTCCCCTGAACCTGAGACTTTTGCTGCCCCTCCCCCCAGGTGCTCTGTCCCAGGTACATGAGAGTTCTGTCTGTAAGCCCCAGATGGGACCTGCTGAAATTCCTACAGAGAGGCCTTATCTAGTGAGGAGGGATGGATCCAGCTCCCACCTAAGGAAGTAATCTGGCCATGATCTGCCACATTCACTTTGCTGCACTGTGGGGAATACTGCCCAGTTCAAACCTCCTAGTATCCTTAACACTGGGAGGAGAAAACTACCAACTAGAGCCAAAGTAATGGTGGTTGCTCCTCCCCCTTAGAACTTGGTCATCTTAGGCAGACTCCAGATGGCTTACTGGCAGTGGGGATTTCAAGCCAGTGGGTCTTAGCTTGAGGGTTTCTGTAGGAGTGGGACCCAATTAGTGAGACCATTTGGCTCCCTATCTTCAGCCCCCTTTCCACAGGATGGACAGTTCTCCTGCCTCATTGGAGTTCCAGGCACCACCGGAGTATGTAAAAACCCCTGCAGCTCAGTGCCTGCCTGAACAGCCACTGACGGTAGCAGCTGTCATTGGTGTGTCTAGTTTTGTGCTTGAGACCCAAGGCCCTGATGTTGTAGGCTCATGAAGGAATCTTCTGATTCATGGATTTCAAAAATCTGTAGGAAAAGTGTGGCACCCCTGGCAGGCATCAAAGTCCCTCACCACTTCTCTTGGCTGGGGGAGGGAGATCCCTTTGCCCCGTGCAGCTCCCGGGTGATGTGACACACTATCCTGCTTTTCTTTGCTCTCTGTGGGTTGTGCCAACCACCTAGTCAGTCTCAATGATAGGAACTTTGTACCTCAGTTGGAAATGCAAAATTCACTTGCCTTTTGCATTCATCTCTCTGGGAGCTGCATATGTAAGCTGTTTCTATTTGACCACCTTGGCTGTATTTTATTCTTTCTGTGGCAATTGTGCATGTGATTGTGTTCCTGATTTGGCTCTTGGCTTGACTGTTGTTGGCAAATAGCAATGCTGGTGATTTTTGTACATTGATTTTGTATCCTGAGTCAGCTTAAGGAGCTTTTGGGCTGAGACTATGGGATTTTCTAGATACAGGTCACACTATCTGCAAATAGGGATAGTTTGACATCCTCTCTTTCTATTTGGATGCCTTTATTTTTTTCTCTTTCCTGATTGTTCTGGCCAGGACTTCCAATAATATGTTGAATAGGAGTGATGAAAGAGGGCATCTTTGTCTCATACTGGTTTTCAAGGGGAATGCTTCCAGCTTTTGCCTATACAGTGTGATGTTGTCTGTGGGTTTGTTATAGATGGCTCTTATGATTTTGAGGTGTGTTCCATCAATATCTAGTTTATTGAGAGTTTTTAACATGAAGGGTGTTGAATTTTACTGAAAGCCTCTTTTGTATCCATCGAGATAATCATACAGTTTTGGTCTTCAGTTCTGTTTAATTGATAAATCATGTTTATTGATTTGTATATATTAGATCAACTTTGCATCCCAGGGATAAGGCCTAGTTGATTGTGGTGAATAGCATTTTGATGTGCTATTGGATTTGGGTTGCCAGTAT
Organism: Colobus angolensis palliatus; assembly: GCF_000951035.1. NCBI lineage: Eukaryota > Metazoa > Chordata > Mammalia > Primates > Cercopithecidae > Colobus > Colobus angolensis. The sequence continues at coordinate 596,960 of NW_012118199.1, read as the reverse complement.
TTTGTTGAAGATTTTTGCATTGATATTCATCAGGGATATTGGTCAGAAGTTTTGTTGTTGTTGTTGTTGTATCTCTTCCAGATTTCGGTATTAGGATGATGGCCTTGTAGAATGAGTTAGAGAGGAGCCCTTTTTCCACACTTTTTGGGAATAGTTTCAGCAGGAATGGTACCAGTTATTTGTACATCTGGGAGAATTCTGCTGTTACTGCTGTGACTTTGTCTGTTCCTGGGCTTTTTTTGATTAGTAGGCTTTTTATTACTGATTCAATTTCAAAGCTCATTGTTGGTTTTCTGAGGGATTCAGTTTCTTCCTGGCTCAGTCTTGGAAGGATGTGTATGCCCAGGAATTTATCCATTTCTTCTAGATTTCTAGTTTGTGTGCATAGAGAGGTTAAGAGTATTATCTGATGGTTATTTGTATTTCTGTGGGGTCAGTGGTAATATCCCTATGTCATTCGTAATTGTGTTTTATTTGTGTCTCCTCTCTTTTCTCCTTTATTTGTCTAGCTAAAAGTCTATCTATTGTATTAATTTTTTTCAAAAACCAACTCCTGGATTTGTTGATATTTTCAATGGTTTTTTCATGTCTCAGTCTCCTTCAGTTCAGCTCTGATTTCAGCTATTTGTTGTCCTCTGCTAGCTTTGGGGTTGGCTTTCTCTTGGTTCTTTAGTTATTTTAGTTGTGATGATAGGTTGTTAACTTGGGCTCTTTTTAGCTTTTGATGTGAGCATCTAGTGCTATAGTTTCCCTCTTAACATTGTCTTAGCTATGTCCCAGAGGTTCTGGTGTGTTGTATCTTTGTTCTTATTAGTTTTGAAGAAATTCTTAATTTCTGCCTGAATTTCATTATTTACCCAAAAGTCAATCAGGAGCAGGTTATTCAATTTCCCTGTAATTGTATGGTTTTGAGTGATTTTCTTAGTCTTGATTTCAAATTTGATTGTGTCTTGGTCCAAGAGATTGGTTGTAACTATTTCAGTTTTCTTTTTTTTTTTGCATTTGGTAAGTAGTGTTTTATGTGTGATCATGTGATGGATTTTAGAATATGTGCCATGTGGTGATGAGAAGAACAAATATTCTGTTGTTTTGGTGTGAAGAGTTCTGTAGATGTCTATCATGTTCATCTGATCCAGTGCTGAGTTGAGGTCCTGAATATCTTTGCTAATTTTCTGCCTCAATGATCTGTGTAATACTGTCAGTGGGGTGTTAAAATCTTATTGTGTCTAAAGTCTAAAGTATTATTGTTTGGTGGTCTAAGTCTCTTCAAAGGTCTCCAGGAACTTGCTTTATGAATCTATGTGCTACTGTGTTGGGTGCATATATGATTTGGATAGTTAGCTCTTTTTGAATTGAACCCTTGAACATTAGGTAATGCCCTTCTTTGTCGTTTCTGATCTTTGTTGGTTTAAAGTCTGTTTTTCTGAAATTAGGATTGCAACTTTTGCTTTTTTCTGTTTTCCATTTGCTTGGTAGATTTTCCTCTATCTCTTTATTTTGAATCTATGGATGTCATTGCATGTGAGATGGGTCTCTTGAAGACAGCATAGCAATGGCTCCTGGTTCTTTATCCAGCTTGCCACTCTGTACCTTTTAATTGGGTCACTTAGCCCATTTACATTCAAAGCTGGTATTGATGTGTGTGTATTTGATCCTCTTATCATGATGTTAGCTGGTTATTGTGTTGGTATGTTTATGTGGTTGCTTTATAGTGTCACTGCTCTGTGTAAAGTGTGTTTTTCTAGTGACTGGTAATGGTCTTTCCTTTCTATATCTAGTGCTTTCTTCAGAAGGTAATAAGTTGTTTTTTCCCTTGGTTTCTTTCAGGAATTTTCTCTTTTCTTTCTTTTTTTTTTTTTTTTTTGTAGTTTGAATATGGTATGCTTAGGTATATAATTTTTTTGCATTTGTTCTGCTTGGTGTTTCATGAGCTTCACGGATCTGTGGTTTGGTATCTGATATCAATTTTGGGAAAATTATCAGTAGCTATTGTTCACATATTTCTCTTGTTCCTTTTCTCCTTCCTTCCTTCCTTCCTCTCCTCCTTTTTCTCCTCCTCCTTCTTCTCCTCCTGCTTTTCCTTCATCTTCTCTTTCTCCTTCTTCTTCATCTTTTTCTTCTCCTTCTTCTTCTTCTTCCTCCTCCTCCTTCTCCTCCTACTCCCCTCCCTCCCTTCCTACCTTTCTTTCTTCCTTCCTCTTCCTCCTCATCCTCCCCCACCTCTTCCTCCTTCTTCTCCTTGACTTTCTTCCTTCCCCTTCCTTCCTTCCTTTCTTCTTTCCTTCCTTACTTCCCTCCTTCTTCTCCTCCTCCTTCTTCTTCCTCTTATTCTTCTTCTTCCTCTTATTGTTCTTCTCCCCTCCACCCCTCCCTTCCTTCCTACCTTCTTTCCTTCCTTCCTCTTCTTCCTCATCCTCCCCCATCTCCTTCCTTCCTTTTCCTTCCTTCCTTCCTCCTCTTCTCCTCTTCCCTCTTTCTTTTCCTTCTTCTCCTCCTTCTTCTTTCTCTTCTTCTTCTCCTCCTCCTTCCTCCTCTTCCTCCTTCCTCCTCCTCCTCCTCCTCCTCCT
>NW_012118199.1:560243-594343 GCF_000951035.1 Colobus angolensis palliatus | reverse complement strand
CTTCTTCTTCTTCTTCTTCTTCTTCTTCTTCTTCTTCTTCTTCTTCTTCTTCTTCTTCTTCTTTCTTCTTCTTCTTCTCTCTTTCTTCTCTCTTCTTACTCAACTTCTTTCTTTTCTTCTATTTGATACAGGACTTCACTCTATCATCCAGGCTGGAGTGCAATGCTGTCAGAACATGGTTGACTGCAGCCTCAACTTCCTGGGCTCAAGCAGTCCTCCTGCCTCAGCTGGGCATGGTGATACATGCCTGTAGTCCCAGTTACTCAGGAAGTTGAGGCAGGAGCTCTGTTTCTTCAAACCGTGTGATTTGCTTTGTAATTTTTTCTTGATAGCCGGACACGATTTACTGGGTTAAAGAAACTGCTGTAAATAATTCTTTAGTAACGTGATGGTAAGGTACATGGGTAGAGGAAGCATTCTATAGTCTATAGTTAGATCTTAGTCTTTTAGGGAACCTACACCTTTGAACTGTGAACTTCACAAATATTTCTCAGTCTCCTCTGGACTCCCCTTAGGTGAGAAGGAATGACTAGGGTGTGCTTGAGTTAGGCATTTTCGTTCTCTCATGGGGAAGGCTAGAGCTTGCTGTAGTTGGGTATTTTCCTTCCTCTACGTCAGTAAGACTCTGATAAAAACCCCTGCAGTTTAGGTTCTGGTTAAATAATTTCTCCCGAGGGCATATCTTGTTAAAAAGAACAGAGTGCTCTGGCATATTTCAAAATGATTCCTATCGTTCCTTCTGCCAGGAGCACAAGGAGATTTTTTCTCTCTAATATTCACCGTGAGAAACTGGTCAAGCTCTTGGAGGTAAAACTCACAAAAGTGTGCCCCCCACCCTGACCCCTGTCACTCGGTTTCCCTGGTGTTTTTAACTCCTAAACTTGTCCATACTCAGCCTCCAGCAATGCATGGTTTCCTCTCCAGGTGCTGGATCTCACAGAGGTTTGCTCAAGGGTTTCTGCTCTGATAAGTTGTGGCTCTTTGTATCTGCCTGTCTAGCTCTCCAATTTTGAGAGCAGTAGTTTGCCCTGTGACCTCATGTCTCTTATAGATCTAGAAGAGTTGTGGGTTTTTTAGTTTGTTCAAATTTTTACTTGTTGCTGCAGAATGGCAACTTTTAAGTTTCTTACCTACAGAACCAAAAGCTGGAACCCTGATGTATTTCTATTAGGGCACTTGTGTGATTCCTCTTTCAATTTTTGTTAATTGATGAACTCAAGTTTTTCACACTGAGGGTAACTTTTTGAGGTCAGGCACATTTTATTCATCTTTACCACCTACACATATGTGACTTTTGCACCAATGTATTAATACACAAACAGACATCCAAATATAATTGTGAAGAACAGACCAAATTAATGCATAAATTAGTGAATAAATGCCACTCATCATCATCATTTTAATACTCTCCAACTTCACTTTCCAATAAAACCTCATTTCTATTCAAACATTTTATCCTATTCAAAGAATTCCCAGGAATAGAAAGGCATAGCCTTGTTCAAAGTTACAGAAGGTCAGCCAAGGTCAGCTTTGTAGATAGCTGACAACCACATCTTCTCTGTTCTCCAGACAGTGTGAGACACAGGACACCTCCCATAAGGAGGCAGCATGCTATGTATTTTACAGGGTTTTGTGTACTCAAGTTTTTTGTTTCAGACTGAGTGAGCTAGTGCTTGTGAAATGTTGAGAGTGGGAGCACCTTCAAGAAAGTGGTAGAACACAGGAGGCACTTGTGCAGACTCTCAATTCTCAGTGCTGGTAGAGTTTCTCTTGCTCCACTTGAAATATTCCTGGGACCCCAATCATGAGTGGAGACATATAACAACATTGAGCTTATGTTCTAGAGTATGTGTGTGTGTGTGTGTGTGTGTGTGTTACCACCTGTGTTCTTGGGAAAAGAAAAATAACACTCTGTGCATAAGTCTGCCTCAACACCTATTGATTATATGGAAACTGTTTAGGTGTCTGCCTCCCCTTCTAAATTATAGGTTGCTTGAAGGTTGCTGTTGTGTCTTCATCATTTGCACCCTAAGAGCCAACAGAGTTAATGTCTGATGAATCAGATGATGAGAGATGAAGCATGGAACATGATGCCCAGAAACAGTCCAACTGCTTTTCGGGGCTAGGATCTATTCCTATTGTTAGCCCAGGTCTCTAAAGATGCAGTGTCTCTTTGCTCTTCTTCCCAACAGGAAGGGCAAATACCAAACCTACTACCTATCTCTTTGCTTGGATTAATTATCTATTCTTTGTTAATAGATCTTAAGTAGGTCTATTCCCACCTCTGAGAGCTAGAACCAGTTTGGGGTTCATGAAGTGTGTGGCAATGGTGTCCCTAAATAACCTTGGGTGATGAAAGAAATTGGCTTGGGAGAGATGCCTCCCTGTTTGTCTTCTCAGTCTTGGGAGTGGGCCCCAGTAGGGTTTTGCCCCAACTCTGGCCTCTCTCTGCTCAGGGCTACGAGGTGCTCAGAGTGGTGCATTCTGAGTGTGTGAAAAAACGAAAGTGAATATGAGTCAGAGGAATAATTCCTAGGGCCAACCACACCCTAGAATTGTTTCATCAAAATGGAGAGGTCAAACACTGGGTAACAAGCCCTTTGCCAAAGTCTCCACACTGTTCCAATTTGCCTTTGACTTGAGGACTCAGCAAACACTGACAGCGGGCTGAGAAACTGAGAATGGCTTGATTTACAGAGCACTCCTCTGTCCCAGGAAGAAACAAAATACTGTAAATCACTAGGAGATGACCGAGGTTCTAAAGTGCCTATATGAGCTGGCTTTACTCCTCACCCTGCCTGGAATCAGTTTCCAATAGGTAGCATGCCCTCCTAAGAGGCAGAACAGAGAGAAACAGCTTCTGTACATACACCATTAAATGACTCAGATGAAGAGCCACATCAGTCACTGTCCTCTTCCAGGAAGAAGTCTTGACATCACTGGGGGGAGTTTCATAGTAGCTCTTGCTCTCTGTCACCCAGTTTTAGGGGGCTTCTGTCAGTACTAGGGGTTACGATGTTTAGTGGTACGAAGGAGGAGTGCCTAACTTTTACAGCCTTGCCCTGACAGCACAAGCACCTCAGTTACTACAATGTTTATCCAGACAGTCTGCCCAGTAAATGCAACCATAGCCCACTTCCTTAGGATATTGGACTGTCACATGTCTTCTTTATAGTGATTACTCAAAACATCTATAGAAGAGGATCTGTCTATCTATCTATCTATCTATCTATCTATCTATCTATCTATCTATGTACACACACACACACACACACACACACATACTTTGTTTACATCAATGAGATACTCATCTGGGTTTTATGGATATGAAATCTGGAATTCTTTTATCTTTCTTACAGTCAGACAGTTATTCCAGTCGTATTTTATAGCGTTTGTTTTGGCTTAGTTTCTTCATTCTAGATTATTTAATGACCTCATCAGCCTGAAAATTTAAAATGTATATCTTGTGATTATACGTTTAGCTGAAATGTACTTATGTGTTTATTTGCTTACTTAATTTCTTGGGACTTTGGATGTGGGACTGGTACTGGTGACTGTGGGGTAGGTAATAATGGCCCTACAGTTCCTTGACTCTCTAGGATTCTGGAAGGAACGTTGTTGTTTGAGAATTAACCTAACTGTATTTCTAGCAGAAGCAGAAAAGATCACACAGAATTCAAACAGTGAGACTCCCAGTAGCATAAGAGAGCATGTCACTACTTGTCTCTGGATTTCAATTTCCTATACAATGAAAGTGTTGGCCTAAATGACAAAGGTCTCCTGCTAGCTCCATCTATCTACCCACCCATCCATCCCCAGCAGGTTAGGTGATTGGGCTTATTACACGTTATTTTCAACTTTCCTGTCTTGTTACTATAATTCCAGAGTGAGTCCTCGTGTATCTCCCTGGGCTCCTATTCTCCAATCGCAGAATAGGGACCCTCTCCAATTGGCCTCTTTCTACCTGCAAGGGAGTTGGTTTCAACCTCAGCTTCTCAGACAGGAGAGGTGATTGAGTTCATCCCATTGTGAAGAATCTTCAAAGCACAGCCAAAGCTGGGAAGGAATACCCGTATGAATACAGGTGGACACCTTTTTTCTTGTGAGGAAGACCATGAGGAATATCTCCAACAGAGGAGCCTGGACTACAACCCTGGGCAGGCGGCACCACCTACCCATCCACAGGTGACCTTGGCCCTCCTTGCATTTACAGAGTACGACAGCAGGAATATCTGTGGAGATCATCTACCAACTGTAATTTTGGAATATGATATGAGCTGGGATCAACTTTTATTAAGCCTGATGCTGTCTTTTGCTTCAAGAGTTAATCCAAAGTTTACCTGCTAAATGCAGAAATTCAGAGCCAAATCAGACAAATAACAAATGTGGTCCCTTCCCTTTAAGAGCGCATAATCTAAATCAAACAGTATATATTGATAATGGGAAATTCTGGGCAACTTTCAAGAGAATTGAATCAAATATTGAGATTACATCTTGGTCTTAGGTTAGTGACTTTTAGTGTACTTGGGGTGGGGCAAGTGTTGTGGGTTTAGATCCTAACTAGTGCTCTGAGCAGGACAAATCACTATCTGTAGCCAGTCGATTAGGAAAGGTTCCATGCTGGAGAGAATTCCAGGAGGTCAACAGGGCATTTGGGAGCATGGCATTTGGGAGGAGGCAGGTGGTGGAGGAGGAAGTCAAAGGCAGATGGGAAGAGCTCACATAATGAGGACCAGTGTTTTCCAGAACTGTACAGTACTTGGCCACTTGAATTAAGGCACTGCCAAGTTCACTCTCTTTCTGTCATTATTCATGTGTTTCTGGAAATTCCACTTCTAGGATGCATCCAATTACACCCAATCTCTTCACCTTTGCATATGGTATTAGAATTTAAATGAACATGTCAAATTTGCTCTCTCTATCTAAATTTGCACTAAGCTTTGGCAACTATTTCCATTTTAGTGGTTTAGTAAGTTATAACTACTGTATTCTTTCAGCAAGCAAACAATACACACCATACAGCTGGAGAAAGAAGAAAGGTTAGAGAAGGAAGAAAGGTTAACTCTTCCCGCTTACTCATTTCACAGATGGAAACACGGATGTTTCCAGAAACTTGGTAAAACTTGCCTGGTGTGTGACTTTGGGAACACAGCCATTCTCTGAGTGTGATGCTTTTTATACATGGCCTGGAGTTTGCTTCCTGATGATGTGCTCCTTCCTGCCCAGGCAGCCTCAGCTGGGCTCCACTATCCCTCCTCTTGTACCCACTCCGAGCACTTAAGAATGCCTCCTGTCTGGAGCCAGTATGAAGGTAACAGAGAAGGAAAACCTGGATTTCAGCAGATTAAGTGGAGGAGAGGAGAGAGACTGAGGAAGAAAAGAAAGGTTGCAGACAAATGAAAACTGTCTTGTGAAAGTAAAGTGATTGGGCCGGGCACAGTGGCTCAAGCCTGTAATCCCAGCACTTTGGGAGGCCGAGACGGGTGGATCACGAGGTCAGGAGATCGAGACCATCCTGGCTAACACGGTGAAACCCCGTCTCTACTAAAAAATACAAAAAACTAGCCGAGCGAGGTGGCGGGCGCCTGTAGTCCCAGCTACTCGGGAGGCTGAGGCAGGAGAACGGCGTAAACCCGGGAGGCGGAGCTTGCAGTGAGCTGAGATCCGGCCACTGCACTCCAGCCCGGGCGACAGAGCGAGACTCCGTCTCAAAAAAACAAACAAAAAAAAAAAAAAAAGAAAGAAAGTAAAGTGATTGACATGGATCACCTGGATTATGATTATTTAAAAGGCAGTTCACAAACAGAAATCCCAGAAAGGTTTAGAGCAAACTAATGACTTCTGGAGAAGACTGTGAATTTGAATCTCTACATTCCAATACACTTATGGGGGAAAAGAAACTGCTTTTAACTTACAAGTATTCTCTCTAGTCACTCAGAGTTTTTTTGAAAACGGAAAGTAACATTTCTCTATTAGAGGATTCAATTCTACTATGGCTGCAAAAGGATTACTTCTGGACTTAGAAGAAAATCAACCTATATAATCAACCTAATCAGCCAGACCCACTCATATACATTAGTGGACCTGGCTTCTGTTCTAGGCCAGGAACTGAGAGCTCCTGACACTTTGTAACAATGTAACAGGGGATAAAATGTCAGAAATTTCAGTGAAAATGGAGGTTAAGTTGCGCATTTTGAAAGCAATTTTTAGGTATAAGGTAGTAAGTAGCTAGTACTTATGTGCCAGCAGTTCAGAAAGCAAAACTGAGAATTCAAATGCCCAGTGGCCAATTATTTGTTGCTTTGTACATTTAGGGACTATAAGCAGATGGACACGAATAAGCACACACATCCCTGGGTTTATTTCTCAAAACATATCACACATTCTTAAGTTTCCTTACAGATCTTTTTAAAGATTACTCTCAGAATGTGCCCAAAGAGTCCCTGAACAAATGCTATTCATTCGGGTAAATATGACAAAAATCATTGAACGATATCAGCATTTTAAATAGCTATTATAATCCAGTGGTTGACTTCTGTATTGCCCTATTCAGTGTCTATATGTTTTGTAAAGCCTTACATTGACTTGTGTACTTTAGCTAACTGTGACACCTGTGGTCATTTTCTATAAGGAAGTTCGTCTTTAAGCTTTTGGTAATGAATGTGACTTGGTTTCTACTGGAAAATCTGATTCAGCTTACATCATTTTAACTTATAGCACTTTTGCCAGGAATGTAATCTAAGAGTGTAAGACTGCACTGTTTTTCCCCAGGTCTGCGAGGTCTGTTGCTTTTAATGGGTTATGTGTAGGACAGAAGGATGTGACTCATCTATGCACTTAAGAGTCATAAAACAGTAATGCAAACAGCTCAGCGTCAGTCATTCATTGTATGTACCACACCAAATGTGCATTACCATTTAGTTTTTGTTATTTTAAAGGAAAGTGGGCATTGGTACCCAGTGAACAAACGAAGTATTTATTAAGTTTATTTTCATAAGTGTCATTAACATAACTGTTTTCAGTGAGCATAGAACAAGTGTGCGGAGCTATTTGTTGTCAACTGAACATCCTTGACACCTCTTCTAATGTCTCCCTGCTTCATGGAAGATAAACCAGGAGTGTACTTGTAATTTGCAGAATTCTCTTCTCTGTGAGGTTCCAGGAGAGACCATCCAGGAAGAGGCACTCATATGAAGAAGGAGGAAGGCAAGTCCAGTATTCTCCAGAGGCAGTTGTAGGCACATGCATGGAGAGATGTAAGGTTCCAAGCAGCTTTCAGATGAACTTTTGGAGAAATGCCTTTTGTGCTTCAAGAGGAGACAGATGTCTAGAGCATCTCTAGGCTCATAAGTTTTGCAGTTTCCCAGGTGAGCTCCTGGAAATCATGTGCTTCAGTGCTCTAAGCAGAGTGTTAACAATTGCTGCCTTGACCTTCACTTCCCTAATGGTTGCAGAAGCTTCACTTTCTTGTCTTAAAATGATTAATATGTAGAAGACACAGAATGGCTTCTATTTTCCTGATAAGATTGTGGCTGATACAAGAAGTAATTATTGAAAAATTAATAAAAAATTAGAAAAGGCAGAATGCATAAATCAGATTAAAATAAACTACCAGTGGGCTATAGTTACTATAAAAATAACATGGTCAAAGGCTGATGAAATGGAAAAATGAAGAAATCAAAGTCAATCAGATAATTAATCAGCTAATTACAGAACAATCAATTAAATATATTAAATATTATGTTTATGTAATTATAATTTATCTACTATGTGGATATTATATTTAATTTGTAAATATATATATATCAACTAGGAATCTAGATTCGGTATCATATGATCAGTAACCAGTATGAAGTGAGCGCAGCAAGCAGGTAGTAAGGCCATGGTGAGAGACCACACCCCAGCTAGAAACACAGGAAATTAGAAGTTTGATTCACTTATTTATTCATGCAACAAATATTTTTGAGCACTTACTGTACCCCAAGTACTGTGCTACATGGTGGAGGATGCAACATGAACAAGATAAACATGTAACTGCTCTTAAAGTGCTTACGGTCTACTTGGGAATATGGACAAGTGAATAGCTAACTGTCATTGAGTGTGATGTGTGTCATGATGAGAGAAGTACATCGTGTTGTAGGAACACCCAGAGGCAGGAAGTAGGGTGTGGGGTGGGGAGGAAAAAAGACTTCCTGAGAAAGTGGCTTCTAAGCTGAGCCTTGAAGGATGAAAGGAGGTTAATGGTCAAAGGGCATGGGGTAGAGGAGATGGAGGTTGAAGAGGGACATCAGAGAGTGTTTTGGTAGACACCCTATTGTCAGGTGTTAGTGGTGGTAAACTCCAAAAGCAACGGGGAGACATCGCAGGGTTTTAAGTAGCAGAATGATATGATCCAGTTTATGATTTCAAATGATGCCTCTGGCTGAAGCATCAATAATGGATTTCAAGAGACCAACATGGATGTGGGGAGAACAACTAGACCCTGCTGTAACAGTCCACATATGAGATGTCCATAACTTAGACATGGCAGTGGGGATGGAGAGAAGTTAGCAGATACAAGAAATGTTTAGTCAATGACTGGTGGAGAGGTTAGAGAATGGGAGAAGTCAAGGGTCACTCATTTCACACATACGGAAACTGAAGCTTAGAGGGATTGCATAGCTTACCTAAGGCCACGTAGCCCAGAACAGTGGTGTTGGGATTCAAACCTCAATTCGGTTGACTCTGGAGCCTTCACCTTTACCTCTAAACTCTGCAGTGTATGAATCAGAACAGGCCACGAAGGCTCAAGTTTTAAAAAATCGTTAGAATGAAGTTCTTGTGTCACACAAATCGACTGTTTTGTATTAATGTGACACAGTGGTTCTGCTGAGCTCTCTTCATCTCTTGTCATTACCTGTACTGTATTTTTTCTACTTGACTTATTTTCATAATTTTTCCCTCTGTGTGTGTGTAAATGTTGTTGTAACTAAAGGAAAAGGGAGTGGGGAAAGAAGATTATTTCGCCTTCTCACTGAAATTTTGGTTTCAATCTTAAGTAAAACCAGAAGGCATTTCTCCTTTACTTTTTACAGTATCTATATATATATCTGTAACTGTGTAAGTTCTACAGGGTAAAAACCACAACCAGCTGTCATGTTTTGTTTGCCAAAATGACTAAGATAATGGGTAAGATAATGGGTAAGGCTGAGAAAGCTGTAAAATAATTATCCCATATTGCTCCCAAACACCCACCTCTTCTGTTATACATGACATCTGTTAAACAAGTCTGATGTAGTTGGAAACAAATACTGACACACCCGTGATTATAACTCCCAACTATTTGTGGACGAATGGCAAGCCTCCCACTCCTGAACAAACCCCTGTGCTAAGCTCCAAACACCCAAGGACATCCCCAGCCAAGTAACCCGGGCTCCTTAAACTTTATGTGCTGTGACAATCTCAGCTGAGCTAAGGCCCCTCACTACCATCCCTCTGGCTATAGGATCAAGAATGGATTTCAAAAGTGCAACATTACTACTACTACTATTACTACCACCCCCTGCCTTTTTTCCTGAAACCTGTACCAACCAAGTCGACAAAACCAGATGCTTAGAAGTTAGTCTAGATTCCTCTTTCTCTCCTATTCCTCACATCTCATCAGCCACTCAATCATAGCGATCCTACCTCTTAAATACCTCTTTAGTTTTTTTCTTTCCTCTTCATTTCCACTGTGGCTGTCTTAGTACTGGCCACTGTTTCCAGATTCCTGGTGGATATTAACTTTTGTGATGCAGAAACAAGAAAATGGAATGCCTAGTAATTTGCAAACTCATAAGTTGTTCTGTATTTAGTGTAATGTATTACTTGTGTGTTTTTTAAAAAATAAAAATTGGTCATAATCATAAATAATGAAGAATTTTTCTGTAATAGGATTATACTAAAAAATTGAGAGGCTTTCTGTAAAGAAAGAAAAAGAGGTAATAATAAACGCTTTGCTACTATTACTATGAACCAAAATATTGTGACATAATTATGTATTTCAATAACATGTAAAAATGGCTTCTAACTAATATACACATTTGATAACAGAAAACATTAGAAGAGAAAATAAACACAAAATCAATACCAAGTAAAGATTATTGGCACATTGAGTGATAATACAACAAATATTAAATATTTTAAAAATTATCCTTAAAATAAAATTGTAAGACACATAGGCATGAATTTCGCTGTCAAATAGTTTTGGACAATATTAGGACAAATATTCCAAATGTAGAAAAATGTCTTTCATCTTGTGTTACATTAATTGAATTGATTGGTTAAAGATGTGTTCAAAAGCATCTTCAAATTGGGAGTCAGGGAACATGTTCCTTCAAATAAGTTCATTTCCTTTTTTAGCAATGAAAATATTTTATCTGCTTGTTTTCGTTTTCATTTGTTCATTGAAAAATATATTATGTTTGTTAATTCAGATTTTAGATCAGTTTCTGATTTCTTACTAGAACATTATAAAACAACATCAATTTATTCTCTTTGTAGTTTTTTTTGGGGGGTCAACCTACTTGAAAAGAACATCAGTGAATAGCAGATATGTAAACACTAGAAAATGCCAACAATTCAGACAATACTCAAATAACATGACACTCACATCTTCTAACAAAGTTAACGTCACCCACATGGATTTGCATGAAAAAATTGTCCATTTAGGGATTTATTTTGCTTCCACAACTTGTATTTCTTGACATACTACTTATAGGACTTATATAACATATACTGTATGTATAATCTTATTAATATTTATTTCATTTGCAAGAGTGACTGATTACCAGCAGACAGGGCTACCAACATACACTGACTCCGTGGCCACAGCCCTAAGCAAGACTGATTAGGCTGTGACTGCTTCTCTCTCACATGCCTCTGTCTGGTTTTCAGCTATGTCAACCTTAATACTTGTCTCTGTGGCTCAGGGTTCCTATTCTTACTTTTGGGGTGATGTCATTAGGTTCCTTTTAGCCAGTAATGTCTCTCTGTTAATTGTTAACTCTAATTCTCACAGGAGAATTATAATACTTTCATTTTTCTGATTTCTTGACTGATTTTTCTAAAATCCGGGACTTAGAAAAATATAAATTTCTTGAGAAATGTCAGGGAAGAATTCTCACATGGAAACACTGTTATGGACCCTGTAATGTCTTAGTCAAATAATCACTGTATAATACTGGTCTCTGGCCTCTTGCGCTGTCTCCTTTCAGTGTGTCCCTCCCACTACTTATTCTGTAAAATGGACATGAGCTTACCAAATTGTGTTATAATTTTAAAAGATGCTTGCCTTTTCCACGATACTGCACATTTCTTAAAAGCAGGAATTGAGTCTTAGCTCTTGATCTCCAATGTCTAGTAATGAATTGATACATTTTAGGTTCTCAATATCTGCATGATAAACTGAGATGAATTAAATTGAATTTATTTGAAATAGAAAGATATTGAGGACTTTGGTTTTGGAAACCTTGTAGGTTGAGACAATACACCTCTCCCATGACAATTACCTGGGAATTCTAGATAATATACACTAAAAACTTTAAAAACAGAGTGGAGTTCAGAAGAAAAAAATAAGGAAGGCTTTAGGTAGCACAAATAAGCAAAGATCCTGACAGCTAGAGCCATAAGCACTGAAGTTGAAATGCAGCTTGTGGGTGGGCCAGGGCAGGGCTTATGGGGAGGGAGTCTGCAGGGATGATGTAGTTTTAGATCAGGAGTAACCATCTAGGAAGATGTGTCATTGTGCTCTTCAGGTCAATATTAAGAAATGCGAATTGGAAGAACAGATATTTCATGCACAAACAGTGCCCCCCTTCTCACTCTTCCCATGGGTCTTTTGCCTATTCTCCCTCCCAGTGATGCTGTGTTGAGGGCAGAGGTACATTCAACATTGAATGAGACCACATTCAGGTTGTAGTGATTATGCCCTAAAAAGTTCAAGATGTGATTGGAAGAAACCCTGTTCTATGTTTATACTATTAAATTCTGAATAGTAAGCTTAACATGACCAGAAAACAAATTATCATTCACATCTTGAATACACTGGAAGAGCTTCCATTTGTGGTCATCACGAATGATGCACAATTGCAACTTTTGAGAGTCATTGGAAGCCAGTATTCATGGGCAGTATGATACATGATGCAATGCCACGAGTAATGATGCAACCTGGGTTAATTGATAAACGGTTTTAGGGAACTGCAGAGGCAAGGAGATCTATGTTGTTTCAATAGAACAGGTTCCAAAGAGTTATGCATATATTATAAATTATTTCAACTCACATGTGCCTATGATTTTGATAATATATTTTTAAATGGAATTGTTTATGTAGACAAAGTATGTCTGCCCAGCACCTTGCATACCCTATGGGTAACTCTGCCCCTAGCTTTCTCCCAGCCAGGTCATATTTTAATGTGTTTGTTTTCCCTTAGGCAGAATGGGAGTAAATTCTGAAGGAGTAGGACCCAGGAAGATGGAATAAAAGATTAGATCAGGCAGAATTAATTAATATTGGAGCAGTCACCTGGAATTCTAGATGTAACATATTGACTCAGACAGTTATGATGTGATACTTAACTGAAGCCTGGATTCAACAATGACTTACAGCATGGTTTCTCAAAATTTAACATGCAGAAGAATCACCTGATGATCTTGTTGAAATGCAGATTCTGATTCTCTAGGACTAGGGTGAGCCTGGGGTTATGTATTTCAAACAAGTTCTAATTCATAGATCATATTCAAATAGTAAAACCCTAAAATCAATAATATAGAGAAAGGAGTCTAATGGCTCAAGAGACAGGACTGTTGGAATGAACTCAACATGAGCAGCTTGCTCAATCACTGCTTAACCATCCCAGGAAGTCCTAGAGGACATCCCCTTCCTTAAGATACAAAACTGCGTTGCTCAGGAGAGCATCAGAATTAATTGAAAGTGTTGTGGCTATCTGCCATAGGTCAGAGATCATGGTGGACAGATGTTGCAATGAAGTTGTGTTCCCTGATTTCAGTGGGAATAATGGGTGTTGGTATGGTAGAGCCCTGGTGGTGATGCTTAGCCATCAAAAACATGTTTGTACAAAATTATCATTATATGCTGCTGGAATAAAGGGTGCCATGGTTTGAATGTTTGTCTCCCCCAAATTTAAATGTTAAAATCCTAGTCTCCAAGGTAATGGTACTAGGAGTAGGGTCTTTGGAAGGTGAATAGGTCATGAGGGAGGAGTCCTCATGAATGGGATTGTGCCCTTATAAAAGAGGCCTGAGAGACGACCTCTCGCCCCTTCTGCCAACACAGCAAGAAGGAGCTGTTTATGAAGCCTGGCCCTCACTAGACACTGAATCTGCTGGCACCTTGACCTTGGACTTCCCAACTTCTAAAACTATGAAAAATAAATTTCTGTTGTTTATAAGACACCAAATCTATATTATTTTGTTACAGCAGCTTCAATAGACTAAGACAGGGGTGATCTATATTTTTACTCACATGGATCTAAATGATGGCAAATTGATCAGGTATGCAAAGAAATAGAATGGATAGACAGTCTGCCAAAGTGCTAACTGAAATGTAAAAGTGGAAGTATTCTAAGTTTAGTGGGCAAAAATAGAAATCAAGACATTGTAATAGGATTTCATAGTCTCTTACCCAATTATCAGACATAATTCAGTTCAAAAAGACTTGGAGTCTTCCAATTGAGGTGAAAGTTGGGCCCCTTTGGGAAAGGACCCTTGAGTGTTACCACATGTATATGCTGTAAATATTTCTTCATGTCTTTCCCCAAGAAACTGCATCCATTAACTAGAGTGACTGCACTGACAACAGAGAAATAAGCAGAATATTTGGGTATTCTTAGACACTGACTTTGAGTTGATTCTAATCTCTAGAGTTCCACAAATGCCTTGGAGTTCACTGGCAAGAGTGAGGACTTATGAATGTTACGGGATAGATGGACTCCTGACTCAAACTTGTCTCACTGTGGGTTCAATAAAATAAGGAACCTAACCTACTGTTATCCCTGCCCCAGACTATACAGTACAACTTAGAAATGCTTGGTAACCAGCATAATCTCCATATTGGTTATCTGATCTGTGGAGTGATAGCTATTAGGTTAAGATGGACCAAAAAGGGTTCCTCAAAACTGACTTTCTATAAGGGAATTTCAGACATATTTCCTCCACTAAGAACTTCTAAAAAGCAGCGGGTGGTTATTCCTATGGCATCACCCCTTAACGAACATGTTTTTCTTTGCTGGTAAAAAAGCTATGTGGGTCTTTGAGGATGACTGTGGATTATTTCAAACTTAATCATGTGGTAACTCCAATTCAAGCTGCTGTTCTGAAGGTGGACTATTTACTGGTGAAAGTCAACAGATCTTCTGGCACCTGGTATGCAGCTATTGACCTAGCAGATATTTTCTATTTTTTTAAATATGAAATTTATCACTTTAATGATTTTCAAATGCACAATTTACATTCACATTGTTGTTTTATAGTTTTTTTCTTTTTGTATATATATCAATAAAGATAATCAGAAGCAAATCAAAAGGTTTGCTTTCAGCTGGAAGGGTCAGCAGTGCACTTTCACAGTCTTTCCTCAGAGTCATGTCAATCTCCTGCTCTCTGTCATAATATAATATAATATTGCAGGATCTTAGGCATCTTGCCATCCTACAGAACATTATTCTGGTCATTATGCTAATTAGATCCGGTGGACAGGAAGTATCACATACATTAAATGTATTAATACATTAAATGTATTAAATGTATTAATAAGACATATGCATGCCAGAAGATGAGAGATAAACGCCATGAAACTTCAGAAGGCAGAAAAATCTGTAAAGAAGGCCATGGGCCTAGATTATGTCAGGATATCCTCCTGTAAGTGAGAGACAAGACTCTGTATCTTGAACTGCCCGCCATGAAGAAAGAAGCAAAGTACTTGATGGGTTGCTTTAGATTTTGCAGGCAAATATCTACCACATTAATATATTTACCAGGTAATTTATAAAGCTGTCAGTTTTGAATAAGTCCTGGAGCAAGAAACTGTAAGACAGACCCAGATCACTGTGTAAGCTACCCTGACACTTGTGCCTTGTGACTATCAGTTCCAATGGTAACTAAAATGTTTCTGACAGACAGGGATGCTTTATAGAGCCTCAACTAAGACCCAATGGGAGAATTACAGCACAGACCCCTAGGGATTTGGAGTAAGCCTGTCCATCTTTGCCAATAACTATGAAAATCAGTTCTTGGATTGGTAACACACTCTGCAGAAGCTGCATGCCTGACAAAAAGACACCCACTGACTGTGACCTGAAACATCCATCATGAACTGGATATTCTCTGATCCACTAAATAATAAAATTGGACACAGGCAGTATGTTAAATGGATATGGCATATCCAGAATGCACAAATAAATTCCATGAACAGGTGGCTTAGATTCCCATGGTATCAGTTACTACTCCTTTGCCACCACACCCTCAACCCATAGCTACAACCTTACGGAACTTTTTTTTTTTTTTTCTGAGATGGAGTCTCACTGTGTCACCCAGGGTAGAGTGCAGTGGCACGGTTTCAGCTCACTGCAACCTCTGTCTCCCAGGTTCAAGTGATTTGCTGCCTCAGCCTCCTAAGTAGCTGAGACTCCAGGAGCATGCCAACATGCCTGGCTAAATTTTTGTATTTTTAGTAGAGATGGGGGTTTTTCGTTGTTGGTGAAAACTTTCTGGACAGGATTCACCATTCTAGATGCCATTAAGAACATCTGTGATTCATGAAAGAAGGTAAAAATATCCACATTCCCAGGAATTTGGAAGAAGTTGATTTCAAGCCTCATCGATGACTTTGAGGGCTTCAAGAGTTCAGTGGAGGAAATAACTGCAGATGTGGTGGAAATAGTAAGAGAACTAGGATTGGAAGTAGGGGCTAAAGATATGACTGAATTGCTGCAGTCTCATGAAAAAATTAACAGATGAGCAGTTGCTTCTTATGGATGAGCAAAGAAAGCGGTTTCTTGAGATGGAATCTACTCCTGGTGAAGATGCTGTGAACATTGTTGAAATGACAACAATGGATTCAGAATATCCCATGAACTTAGTTGATAAAACAGTGGCAGGATTTGAGAGGATTGACTCCAGTTTTGAAAGAAGTTATATTGTGGGTAAAATGCTATCAAACACACTGCAAGCTACAGAGAAATCTTTCATGTAAGGAAGAGTCAATCAAAGTGGCAAAGTTCATTGTCCTATTTTAAGAAATTGCCGCAGCCACCCCAAACTTCAGCAACCACCGCTCTGATCAGTCAGCAATTGTCAACACCGAGGCATGACCCTCCACCAGCAAAAAGGTTGTGACTCTCTGAAGGTTCAGGTGATGATTAGCATTCTTTTAGCAATACACTATTTAAAAATTAAGGTGTATACATTATTTTTAGACCTAATGCTGTCGCACACTTCATACACAACTGTATCATGTAAACATAATTTTACATGTACTGGGAAACCAAAAAATTCACATGACTCACTTTATTGTGACATTCATTTTGTTGTGGTGGTCTGGAAATAAACCTGCTATAATTCTGGGGTATCCTTGTGTTGATTTAAGGACAGTTATTTATAGGGTGAACACCAGAGAGCGCTCACTGTGGAGGAGGTTTTCAATAATCAAGTTAAAAGTAAAGGTGATATTTCAAGCTCTATCTTTATTTTTTGCTTTATTTCTCAATTTCTTCAGATCCAGGCAGGGATCTATTTGTGGCAGACCTCCTCAGAAAGCCCAGTAGTATGCAATCACCTAGACTTAAATGTATATATAGAGATACCAAAAATGTACAGAACTATGAGGAGAAATCCATAATCCTATGGAAAAAGATAGAATAGTATAGGCAATAAGATTGGTGTAAGTGAAAGAATACAAAACTTGGCTCCCAATTATTAGACAATATACATTCTTTCAAGCATTCTGGAATATTTATAAAATTTTACCATGTACTAACCATAAAGCAAGTTTCAAAAAATACCAAAAAATCCCAGTTCATATAATTAGACCAAATTATATAAGCACGACACACAATTAATCTCATAGGTATGACATTAATAATAAAAAATAGACAAAGCATTCTACCTTCCTACATTTGGACAATATAGACACACTTCTATAAAATTCCTAGTTCAACAAAGAAGTCATAATGGGTGTTAGAAAGCATTTATAATAGTAACAGTGAAAACAGTAGCAATCAAACCTGTGACACATAGGTACAACGAGAGCTAAAGGATTTGAATCAAATCCACTAAGTGAATATTTATACAATTTGATTATATATGTGGGAAAATATAAAAGATTTCTTTTTTACACCTTACCAAAAAATGAATTCAGGAATAAAGACCCCCTTGTAAAAAGTAAAGCTCTCAATGTTTTACACAAACATATATGCAATATTTTATAAACTTGGGATGGGGAAGAAGTCATTAGACAATACATAAAAAGTTTAAATTATGAAGGAAAAGATTGTTAAATTTGGTTGTATTAAAATGTAAAACTCCTATACAATAGAAAACTCCATAGGCCAAGTTAAAAGACCAGCCACAAACAGAGAGGAGAAATTTGTGGTGTAGAGGGCAGGTAAAAGATTAATATCCAGAATATGTAAAGAATTACAAGTCAGGGCCGGGAGCAGTGGCTCGAGCCTGTAATCCCAGCACTTTGGGAGGCCAAGACGGGCGGATCACGAGGTCAGGAGATCGAGACCATCCTGGCAAACATGGTGAAACCCTGTCTCTGCTAAAAAAAATACAAAAAACTAGCCGGGCGAGGTGGCGGGCACCTGTAGTCCCAGCTACTCAGGAGGCTGAGGCAGGAGAATGGCGTAAACCCAGGAGGCGAGCTTGCAGTGAGCTGAGATCCGGCCACTGCACTCCAGCCTGGGCGACAGAGCGAGACTCCGTCTCAAAAAAAAAAAAAAAAAAAAGGATTACAAATCAGTAAGAAAAGGACAACCCAAAAGAAAAACAAACAAAGGATATTTCTGAACAATTCACAGAACAGGAAACCCGAGTGGATTATAGAATGATTTTACCTGTGTTAGTAATTAGCTAAAAGATAATTGAAATTGCATAGCTATCAATTTAGAAAAATAATTAGTCTGATTACATCAAGTGTTGGCAAGAACATGGATAAATCAGGTGTGAGTTCTTGCTGATGGTAGTATATATCAGTGTAATCAATTTGGAGACAGCTTAGCAATGCTTGGTAAAGGTGAAGCTGCACAAACCTTCTGACCCAGTAATTGTCTTCCAGGAATCTCCTTGAGAACCTCTTGCACAAGTGCCCAGAAAGACATGTACAAGCATGTCTAAGGCAGCTTTGTTAGTAACAGTAAAACATTACAAATAACCCTCGCCTGTCTTAGGGAAATGTCCACAGTTTTACCCATGGCAAGCCTGGAGGTCAAACGGGAGAATCAGCACTGACATGCTGCAGGTGCTTAAAGAGAATTGTCGAGGGCACACCACAGGGGAGTGTGTTTGAAGAATGAATGAGTGTTTGAATGACAGTAAAAAAAACAAGAAAAAACAAATATGGAAATGTCAGCCAAGGCAGAGGATGAGCAAAGATGTAAAGCCTGGAGCCAGCCTGGCACCTGAGGAGGCTGGCAGTGCTGCTGAGGCAGAAACAGGAGGGGTCGTGATGCTATAGGGGTGACAGGGCAAGACGGGGGACGGAGGTGGGAAAGGTGACAGAGGCTAAAGAATGACTGTTGTGTAGAGAAGTTGAGACCTCAAACCTGCAAGCCAGTAATTTCATAAGTTTTGGGTTTCATGATGCCTTTATGCTTTTAAAAATTATTGGGGATCCAAAGGATTTTTGTGTTCATGTGTGTTATATAGATATTTATTATATTTGAAATTAAAACCAGGAATATTAAGTATTTTGTTATTTATTTAAAGTAATAGTAATAACGCCATAACATGTCAATATAGATAACATCTTTGTATTGTCCAAGACAAAAAAAAAAAAAAAACATAAGAGACATCTGGTTTACTAGAAGATAGCTGGATTTCATTTTTTTACAATATGTTGTTTTGGTTGAAGTGTATGAAGAAAAGCTTTCCTCACATAGAGAGCTGGAAAGGGGAGAAGCCTTTTTAGATCATTACGGATATTCTTTGATACCATACTAAAACTGGATAACTGGTAGTTTCTCAAAAGTTAGTTGCAATGTGGAATCTGAAGCAATATTAACAAACATTTCAAACTCTGTTACATTAAAATCCATTGGCCCATCTTGCACCTAAATAGACTTTTTTATGTGTGCATGATTTTGTAATATCCACCATTGGTTATTTGGAAGATATTGGCTGAGTTATGTAAATCTTCCAAATGTTGATGCATCTCATTATACAAGACCCAGAACAGACTCCACATGTTTCTTAGTATCACCACTAATCTCATCAGAAAAGTCACTAAGTGTTGGGAAGCTGTCATGCTCATGGTGACAGATGCATGTTTACCAAAATTCTAATTTTGCTTGAAAGATCACATTTTATCATTGGCAACAAACACTGCTAGTTGTTTTCCTTGAAGTGACAAGCTCACTTTATTAATTTTCAAGATTAAAGCTGCCAAATACCCAAGTCTGAATAATCACAGTCTGTCTGTCAGCCATGCTTTCAAATAAAAATGATGTCAGGTAGAAGAAAAGAAAGCTAGTTAGCTTGCTACTCAAATGATCACACAAATGCTTTTCCCTGAGACAACCACTGTACTTTGGTATGTAGCAAAATTGTTTATAATTACTTTGAATTTTGACTAGCAGAACATTTAAAAGATGCTCGTTGAAGGGCTGAGATTTTTAAAAGTTAATGTTTTTACTGCTTCATAGTGGCATTTCTAAGTGAAACTAGCTTTTTTTTTTTTTCCTTCTGCAAATGCATGAGGTAAAAAGAATACAAACACTAGGTTATAGTATAGTTTTGTTCTATGCCTTAATTTGTGCTGAGGCAGCTACTGATTTGCCCACTATTTCTTTTGCACCATCAGGGCAAATATCAACACAGTGAAAAGGCTAAATAATCTCCTATTATTATTATTAAAATAGTTTTGACATCATGTACTCTCTGAAAGTGTATTGGTTTCCACATTATACTTTGAAAACTGTTGTTAGATAAATGGAGACTACCAGGGAAAGACATGGCCAAATTTGCAATTTAGGAAGATCATTCTGTCAACAGCCTGGCTGATGAGTTGGATGGGATGTGGGAAGGAGACTATAGCAGGGTTCCAGCAGACATGATGAGGGCCCTGAACTAGGACCCAGGCTTTGGGCATAGAGAGCATGGGGATGGGAAAAACGATGAGTCCAAGATGACTCCCAGCTTCCCTGACTGCACAGAGGAGTCACAGAGATGGGGAACTCAGGAGAAGAAGAAGATGGGGGCTCAGCTTTGGTTAGGTTATATTGAGGTGCCGTTCATGGAGATATGTCCACAGGCAGCTGTTTATATGGATCCCAAGATACATGCTTGAGAACTAACATCAAGGAAAGATAAACCCTTGGAGGGTTAGTCTTGAGCCTACAACCTACTTACTGCCTATCTTTAATGAATAGGTAGAGGAAGAGGAATCTGCAAAGGAGACTGGGAAGGAACAATAAGAAAGACAGAAGGACAACCACATATTTTGTCACGGGATGTGAGAGTCTTTCCAGAAGGTGAAGCCAAACCATGACAAATGCTACAGATACTGAAGAACTAAAAGGAGTTTCATGAAAACATAAGCGCCAAGAAGCCTTCACACCAGTACATCCCCATGCCTGGAACACTGCCTGGTTCAGAGTAGATACATGTAATTCCTACTGAATGAATAAATGAGCCCATTGGAACTTGCCATTGAGGGCACTGGTGACTGTTGTCATAGTGGCTTTGTGGAGTGTAGACATAAGCCTGGCATTGTCTATGAAAAAAATACATGAAAGGAGAAGTGAGTGTACATTTTTTAGGAACTTAGTTTTCAAAGGAAGGGAAGAGACAAAGAGAGATCTTGCAAGCATAAAAAGATGAAGGATGGCTTATATTTAGTTAGGCTGTTGTTTTTTTTTAAGAATGAGAGATTTTTAAGCATGTTTTATAGGCACTGGGGAAGGAGCAAGTAGAAAGAGAAAAGTTGACAATTAATGGTAAATTATAATCCTTTTATTCACAGCTCCCTGTCTCCTCAACCTCCTCAGTCCCCAAAGCTACAAATGGCTTGAAGAGAGATTCTCCCTGACACAACGTGTACTTTGGGCAAACTTTTGCCTGTGCTGATCATCCACAAGGAAAGCACTACTGAGAAATTATGCCCCCTCCTGTCCCCTTCTGTCCTAGCACTGGACTGTCATTTATCTCAGCCTTTCATGACCTGGCATTTTTAAGTGAAACTAGCTTTATTTTCTGGTAAATGCATGAGGACTTCAAGGCATCACACCCCACATGTAGCTCCAGAATTCCAGAGTCTGCCATGCGGAGTCCAGCCATATGCACAACTTTGAGCTCTTCAGAAGTGCCACCTCTCCCTCACCTCCCATCTTCCTTGCCTGGAGCAGTCTTCCTCTGCATGTCTAGCTGGCTAACTGCTCCTTACCCTTGAGCTCCCTCCCCTGAGCTTACTCTATCATAGTACACATCACACTAGACTGCAAATTCCTCTTCGCAACCTTTCTTCCCCTGCTAATCTAGAAGCTCTGTGAAGAGAGGTACCAAATCTTGCTCTCTGTGTGTCCCCAGTAAGCAACACATAGTAAGGTTGGCTAAATGCATGTATTCCAAATCCCCTTTCATCCTAACTCTCTTCATGGACAAAGAAGACCTGGGCAGGGCAATAGGCTCAGAAATGTAATCCAAAGCATCGCCTCAGGTTACATTGTTTCTCTGTAGAGTCTAATTTTCTCTGGCTGCTGACTGAGGGTACACACAGCCTGCAGACTTGGAGGCAGTGAAGACTATATCATAATAACCATCTATTAAACTTCAAAGGGAGAAAAGTTAAAAACATGATGGAACTAATTGCTGGCTGCCACAAATTGGTTTCTGGGCTTTATAAATGTTTAATAATTGGCCTAGATACCACTGCCATAGGTCGCTGCCATTTACAACTACAGAGAGATGCGAAGATAACCAATACAGCCTGTGGCCTCAGCAGTCACAGCTCTACAGCTGCAAGGGAAGAAATGTACCTCTTTTGAGCATTTGACATACTTATCTGTCACAAAGTAGCCAAAAATGACTCCTGTCTTAACAATTACATAACCTAAAGACATGGCACCCAGGTGAAACAAACCAAACTTCACAGACTACCCTGGCTAGGAGTCGGGATGCCTGGAGGTCAGATCAGGCTCTGAAGTAACCAGCCCTGTGTTCACAGGCCAGTTGCCTATTTTGAGTACCCAGTGAGTCCTGATAGAATACAGCTCTCTGTGGGATCCATACCCGTGAATTCAACTCACCTGAGATGGAAAATATTCAGAAAATTGCATCTGTACTGAACATATGCAGACTTTTTTTTCTTGTCATTTTCCCTCAACAATAAGGTATAAAGATTTATATATCATTACATTGTATTGGATATTATAAGTAACCTAGAGATGATGTAAAGTATATGGAGGAAGTGCATAGGTTATATGCAAACACTGTGCCATTTTATATCAGGGACTTGGGCATCTGTGGATTTTGGTATCCCTGGAAGGTGCTAAAATGAATCCTCTAGGGCTACCAAGGGATAACTGTACTTGGGCTCATAAACTCACTTATTGATTTAATCAGTCCAGATTTATTAAATACCTACTACATTCCTGGCACAATACTAGGTACTGGGGCTACCTTGAGATTCCAGTCCACCATGAGGCTCATGCCAAAGAACACGATGTGGCGATGCTGTTGAGGTATGCATGGGTGCTGTCAGGGGAGGTACAGAAGGAGTAACTAAAACTCAGCAGAGAGAAAACATGTGAAGCCTCAAGAAGGAGAGATCTTTTAATTGGGCTTTAAATGATAAATGTGAGTTTGTCGGGCATGGAAGCAGGAAATGCCATTCAAAATAACAGGAATAGGGCATCAAAAATACACGAAAAAGAAATGTTTAGAGAACAGTGAGTGTTAGGTGGGCATGGTTAGAGGAGAGAAACCTGTTAGGTTCAGCTAGTGAGGTCTGGGAGGTGTCTGGGCACTCTCTTGTAATCAATAGGCAGTGGTACTGACACTTTACCACATACCAGCAATACCCAGAGGGCTTGCTAAAACACAGATTGCTGGGCCCCTCTCCCATAGTTTCTGATTTAGCAGCACCGGGGCAGGGCCTGAGGATTGGCATTTCTATTAGGCTCCCAGGTGATGCTGCTTTGGCAGTCCTGGGACCACATCCAGGGAGCCACTGTGCTAAGGAGTCCTCCCTTTTGATGCTTGTATGTCTGGGTCTGTTGAAGCAAGCATTTGGCACCACACAGAACAGGTTGGAAGGGGATAGGCTGAAGGTAGAATGGCATCCAGGAGGCTTGAAGAGGATCCTAGAAACAAAACTCCTGCCAACTTTTGCAACTCAAGAGTCCCTGACTCATCTTAAGTCCTATGTTTGTTTCTTTTATTTAGCCTGTTACTGGTACCTGAAATCTATACTAACAGCTTTTCTCATTTAGATTATGAATTGCAAATACCTCTTGTAGGGGCCACACATGAAACTGCAATCAGGGCTTTACTACAGAGTGATAATTTAATTATAAGAACCTTTTCATGCAGAGCTGGATGAGAGGATGGTCATTTCTAATCCGCTGGGAGGGCAGATTCACTCCTGGCTGTACTGTATCCTGATGGCACACTGTTACCCAAGTCACTTCACCTTCCCGTCTCAGTCTCAGTCTACTCTTTGGTAAAATTGTGGATAATAACAACACCTGCCACAGTGAGAAAACGTGTGTAAGAGCTTCTGGAATATATCAAGTGCTAAATAGAAATGCTAACATATATGCACATAAAAGCATATATTCTTTCGGTACTTCTTTTAGCATATTGAAAACTTCAGAAGACTCTTAATGAATCTAAGGTTTGTCAGGACTGTTGCGTTGTTTCTTTGTGTATGAGAGAGATGCACAGAGAGACACAGAAAGACAGAGTAAGACAGAGAGAGCAAGAGAGGTAGGAAAGGAGTGAGATAGAATATGTCAGAGTGAAAGGCGGAGGCTGATGTTAATTCTAATTTTACCATTGGCTTTTTGGTCTGTATTTACAATAAGTTTTCACAAGACTTCTAAGTCTTGTGACCCGAATTTAGAAACAGACCAGGATTTAGAAACCTTACAGATAGGGATTTTTCCTTGTTATCAAATAGAAAAAAAAATCCTTCCTTGGTTCTTTAGGAACTTCCTAGGTTCTCTGTGGATATTTGCACTGTTTTCCACAAACCCCCAAAACAAGCAATATTGATCAGGCCCAGACTGAATGCACCTAATCCGTTTAAACAAATACATGTGTAGTCAATTCTGGGAAACCTTTTCTTAATCTTGGTGTAATTCTCCACGTCCAGGATATTGACAAGCCAGTTTAAAGGGCTCCTCTAACTAAATGTGATTGATGTTTTCCTTTCATTGGGAAGGGGTGCACAGAGGATGTAACATGTTATTCTGGAGTACCTTGGCAGGTGCACCTTGGAACGGCAAGCTATCAGCTCACCCACAAGTGAACCATTACCCGGGTGGCATTGTTAATCGTAGCAGCTTCACCATGGTAAAAGACAAACAACTCCCTTTCTGTCTTGTCCCAAGGAAAAGAAAGACAACATCTACCAAGTTGTAAGAGGTTAATTTCCTAATTACCCTATGAAGTTTGTTATTTCTAGTGGGTCCTTAAATCAGGCTGAGAAGAGTGAGATGGGATCCTTCCTTTCGAGATGAAAAGCGTTATTGACAGCATTAGGTTTTCGCAGTGTCTCCCTCTACAGCTGAAGGAAGAATCTGCTCGTCTCCATGGCAGTAGTCCTGGAGGCAGCAGCAGCAGCAGCATGTGCAGGAGAAGGTCCCAAATGGAAAGGCTGGGGCTGGTGGGCTTCAGCTTGGTCACAATGTCGTTATTTACTTACTTGGAAAAACTCCCTCCAGAGTGAACGGAGGCCCCGACGGAATATATGACTCACAGCACATTGACTCCTGAACGTTTTAGAAATGAAGTTTGCTTAATTTTCGACAGCCATTAAATTCTCCTCAAGGCATTTTGTGAAAAAAGGAGGGGTGTTCTAGTCGTGATTATCCAACTATAACCACGCTCAGCCACACCTGGGGCACTCCCAGACTGTTGGATGCTAGTCAGGAAAAGAAACGAACGTTTCTGTAGGACTTATCATGTGCTCCAGAACTTTTCAGCCTCCTGCTTGAGTTCTTGCAACAATCCTGCAAGGCAAGTGGAATAGCTGCTGTTACAAAGAGAGGAAAATGAAGCTCAAAGTCCAAATTCCCAAAGGGAGGAGCTGAAAAAGGGGCCCAGTCTCACCCCATAATTCTGTGTCCTTCCAGAAGGAAGCCAGCCTGGTACCTCTCTATTTCCAGAGCTCTGCTTCTTTCACCTTCCTGTCTCCCACTCTGACTGCGGGGGCGCTTACACACAGGGGCCAGCAAGAAACAGAGACAAAGGGGTGAAGGTGTAAGAACAGGAGCAGAGAGGAAAACTTGGCACAACCTGGATGTGAGAAGGATTGGCGTTGCCACGGACGCCAGGGCTGGTACCAAGAAGAACAGAGAAAGAGGTGAAATGTTGCCTTGTCCTTTCTCCAGCTCCAGAAGGGCCTGCCTGCCTCCATTCCTAGAGTCCATTGATTAACTCAACAGCGATTTGTTAAGCATCTGCTGTGTCCCCAGTACTTCAATGGGCACTGGGAATACAGCAGCCATCAAGCAAAACGTCCTCCCCCACGGAGTTTACATATCGTGTTATCATGTTGTGTATGCAGT
The DNA here is from genome assembly GCF_000951035.1 of Colobus angolensis palliatus. Lineage (NCBI taxonomy): Eukaryota > Metazoa > Chordata > Mammalia > Primates > Cercopithecidae > Colobus > Colobus angolensis. The sequence goes on along the minus strand of NW_012118199.1, from coordinate 568,361 downwards.
CTTCTGTGATTTGCTTCTTTTCATTCAACATGGTGCTGCTTTGGTTCACCCATGTGAAAGAGTGCAGCTGTAACTCTTTTGTCTTTATGCTGTGGAATATTCCATTTTATGAGTATACTATTATTTGTTTATGCCTTCTCCTTTCAATAGGTAGTTAGGTTGGTTTCAGGTCTTTGCTATTTTGGCAAGTTCAACCGTGGTTAGTCTTTGTATATGTGCCTCCTGGCATACATGTACTAAATTTTCTCTTGGGTATACACTTAGAGATATAGGGAATACATCAAATAGATTTGCTGGGTATGCCAGAATTCAACTTTAACAGATAATGCCAAATTGTTTTCCTGTTTCCCCCCAGCAATGTGTTTGGGACCCTGTTGATATCCAACATTTGGTATTGTCATACCTCTTGGATTTGTTAGTCACATGTGTGTAAACTGGCATTTCATGGTGATAAAATGCCCCTTCATGATTATTGGTGAGGTGACTATCTAGTTACAGACTTATTAGTTAAAGGTGTTTCTTGTTCCATGAAATACTTCTTTGCGACTTTTGCCCATTTTTCTATTTTAGAAGTGCTTTACATATTTTTAAAAACTAATCTTTTGTTAGCTGTGTTTCAAATATTTTCTCCAAGTTTGTAGCTTGTATTTTTACTTTTGTGTGGAAATATTTTTTCTTTTTTATTTTACTTGAAGTTCCAGGATACACATGCAGAACATGCAGGTTTGTTACATTGGTATAGGTGTGCCATGGTGGTTTGCAATCAACCCATCATCTAGGTTTTAAGCCCCACATACATTGGCTGTTTGTCCTGATGCCTCACCCCCCAACTCCCAACAGACCCCAGAGTGTGTTGTTCCCCTCCCTGTATCCATGTGTTCTCATTGTTCAACTCCCACTTATGAGTGAGAACCTGTGGTGTTTGATTTTCTGTTTCTGTGTCAGTTTGCTGAGGATGATGGCTTCCAGCTTCATCCATATCCCTGCAAAGGACATGATCTCATTCCTTTCTGTGGCTGCATAGTATTCCATGGTGTATATGTACCACATGTTCTTTACCAGTCTGTCATTGATGGGCATTTATGTTGGTTCCATGTCTTTGCTATTGTAAATACTGCTGCAATAAACATACATGTGCATGTTTCTTTATAGTAGAATGATTTATATTCCTTTGGGTATATACCCAGTAATGGGATTGCTGGGCCAAATGGTATTTCTGCTTCTAGATCCTTGAGGAATCGCCACACTGTCCTCCACAGTGGTTGAACTAATTTACATCCCCCAAAACAGTGTAAAAGCATTCCTATTTCTCCACAGCCTCACCAGCATCTATTGTTTCTTGACATTTTAATAATTGCCATTCTGACTGGCATGAGATGGTATCTCATTGTGATTTTGATTTGCATTTCTCTAATGATCAGTGATGTTGAGCTTTTTTTCGTGTTTGTTGGCCATATAAATGTCTTGTTTTGAGAGGTGCTGGTTCATATCCTTTGCCCACTTTTTGATGGGGTTGTTATATACTTGTAAATTTGTTTAAATTTCTTATGAATGCTGGGTATTAGACCTTTGTTCGATGCCTGGTTCACAAAATTTTTCTCCCATTCTGTAGGTTGCCTGTTCACTCTGATGATAGTTTATTTTGTTGTGCAGAAGTTCTTTAGCTTAATTAGGTCCCATTGGTCAATTTTAGCTTTCATTGCAATTGCTTTTGGTGTTTTCATCATGAGATTTTTGCCCATTCCTATGTCCTGAATGGCATTGCCTAGATTTTCTTCAAGGATTTTTATGGTTTTCAGTCTTACATTTAAGTCTGTAATCCATCTTGAGTTATTTTTTGTATAAGGTGTAAGGAAGGGGCCCAGTTTCAGTTTTCTGCATATGGCTAGCCAGTTTTCCCAGCACCATTTATGAAATAGTGAATCCTTTCCTTATTGCTTGTTTTTGTCATGTTTGTCAAAGATCAGATGGTTGTAGATGTATGGCATTATTTCTGAGGTGCCTGTTCTGCTCCGTTTGTTTATATGTCTATTTTGGTACCAGTACCATGCTGTTTTGATTACTGTAGCCTTGTAGTATTGTTTGAAGTCTGGTAGCGTGATGTCTCCAGCTTTGCTTAGTATGATATTGGCTGTGAGTTTGTCATAAATAGCTCTTATTATTTTGAAATATATTCTACCAATATCTAGTTCATCGAGAGTTTTTGACCTAGTCAGGGATTCAACTTCTTCTTGGTTTAGTCTTGGGAGGGTGTATGTGTCCAGGAATTTAACAATTTCTTCTAGATTTTCTGGATCATTTGCATAGAGGTGTTTATAGTATTCTCTGAGAGTAGTTTCTATTTCTGTGGGGTCAGTGGTGATATCCCCTTTATCATTTTTTATTGTGTTTATTTGATTCTTCTCTCTTTTCATCTTCATTAGTCTAGCTAGAAGTCTATTTTGTTATTATTATTATTTTTTTTTTTTTTCAGAAAACCAGCTCCTGGATTCATTGACTTTTTAAGAGTTTCTCATATCTCTAACTCCTTCAGGTCTGCTCTGATCTTAGTTATTTGTTGTCTCTGCTAGCTTTTAGATTTGTTTGCTCTTGCTTCTCTAGTTCTTTTAATTGTGCTGTTAGGGTGTCGATTTGAGATCTTTCTAGCTTTCTAATGTGGGTATTTAGTGCTGTACATTTTCCTCTTAACACTGCTTTAGCTGCGTCCTAGAGATTCTGGTACGTTGTCTCTTTCTCATTAGTTTCAAAGAACTTCTTACTTTATGCTTTGATTTCATTATTTAGCCAGGAATCATTCAGAAGCAGGTAGTTCAATTTTCACATAGTCATGTGATTTTGAATGAGTTTCTTAATTCTGAGCTCTAATTTGATTGCACTGTGGTCTGAGAGACTGTTCATTATGATTTCAGTACTTTTGTAATTGCTGAGGAGTGTTTACTTCCAATTACATGGTCAATTTTAGAATAAGTGCCATGTAAGAAGAATGTATATTCTGTTGATTTGGGGTGGAGATTTCTGTAGATATCTATTGGGTCCACTTGATCCAGAGCTGAGTTCAAGTCCTGAATATCTTTGTAATTTTCTGTCTCTTTGATCTGTCTAATATTGACAGTTCGGTGTTAAAGTGTGTGAGTCTAAGCCTCTTTGTGGTCTCTAAAATAACTTGTTTTATGAATCTGGGTGCTCCTGTAATGGGTGCATGTTTATTTAGGATAGTTAGCATTTCTTGTTGAATTAATCCCTTTACCATCATGTAATGCCCTTCTGTGTCTTTTTTTATCTTTGTTGATATAAAGTCTGTTTTGTCAGAGACTAGGATTGCAACCCCTGCTTTTTTTTTTCTTTCCATTTGCTTGGTAAATTTTCCTCCATCCCTTTATTTTGAGCCTATGTGTGTCTTTACATGTGAGATGGGTTTCCTGAATACAGCACACTGATGGGTCTTGATTCTTTGTCCAATTTGCGAGTCTGTGTCTTTTAACTGGGACATTTAGTCCATTTATATTTAAAGTTAATATTGTTATGTGTGAATTTGATCCTGTCATCATGATGCTAGCTCATTATTTTGCACACTAGTTGATGCAGTTTCTTCATAGTGTCTTTGGTCTTTATATTTTGATGTGTTTTTGCAGTAGCTGGTACTGGTTTTTCCTTTCCATATTTAGTGCTTCCTTTAGGAGCTCTTGCAAGGCAGGCCTGCTGGTGACAAAAATCCCTCAGCATCTGTTTGTCTGAGAAGGATTTTATTTCTCCTTCACTTATAAAGCTTAGTTTGGCTAGATATGAAATTGTGGGTTGAAAATTCTTTTCTTTAAGAATGTCGAATATTGGCCCCCACTCTTCTCTGGCTTATAGGGTTTCTGTTCAGAGATCCACTGTTAGTCTAATAAGCTTCCTTTTGTAGGTGACCTGGCCTTTGTCCCAGGCTGCGCTTAACATTTTTTCCTTTATTTTGACCTTGGAGAATCTGAGGATTATGTGTCTTGGGGTTGATCTTCTCATGGAGTATCTTAGTGGTGTTCTCTGTATTTCCTGAATTTGAATGTTGGCCTGTCTTGCTAGGTTGGGGAAGTTCTCCTAGATAATATACTGAAATGTGTTTTCCAACTTGGTTCCATTCTCCCCATCTCTTTCAGGTACTCCAATCAATCATAGGTTCAGTCTTTTTACATAGTTCCATATTTCTCTGAAGTTTTGTTCATTCTTTTTCATTCTTTTTTCTCTAATTTTCTCAGCCTCCCTTATTTCAGCAAGATGGTCTTTGAACTGTGATATTCTTTCCTCCACTTGATTGATTTAGCTATTCATACATGTACATGCTTCAAGAAGTTCTCGTGCTGTGTTTTTCACCTCCACCAGCTCATTTATGTTCCTTTCTAAACTGGTTATTCTAGTTAGCAGCTCCTCTGACATTTTATCAGAGTTCTCAGTTTCTTTGCATTGGGTTAGAACAGGCTCCTTTAGCTCAGAAGAGTTTGTTATTACCTACTTTCTGAAGCCTGCTCCTGTCAGTTTGTCCATTTCATCCTCCCTCCAGTTTTGTGCCCTTGCTGGAGAGGTGTTGTGATCATTTGGAGAAGAGGCACTCTGACTTTTTGGGAATTCAGTGTTTCTTTATTGATTCTTTCTCGTCTTCATGAGTTTGTCTAGTTTCAGTCTTTGAGATGCTGACCCTTGGATGAGGTTTTTGTGGGGACATTTTTTGTTGCTAATGTTGTTGTTGCATTCTGTTTGTTTGTTTGTTTGTTTTTCTTTCAATGTTCAGGTCCTTCTTCTGTAGGGTTGCTGCGGTTTGCTGTGGGTTCACCTCAGGCCTTATTCATCTGGTTTGCTCCCATGCCTGGAGATGTCACTCGAGAAGGCTGGAGAACAGCCAAGATGGGTGTCTGCTTCTTCCCCTGGTATCTTTGACCTCAAGGGGCACCAACCTGATGCCAGTAGGAACACTCTTGTTTAGGGTGTTGACACCCCTGTTGGAGGGTCTCACACAATGGGTGGCATGGGTAGCAGGACCCATTTAATGAAGTACTTTGTGTCTTGGTGGAGGGGGGTGTCCCATGCTGAGAGAAACCCACTCATCTGGGCTGCCCATATTCCTCAGAAATAGTGGGCGGGATCACTAAGTCTGCTGTTCCATGGAGACTATGGTCAACCTATCCCTAGGAGCTCAGGCCCAGGGAAATCAGAGTTTTGTCCCTGAGTCTCTAGCTGGAGTTGTTGGAGTTCCTACAGGGAGGCCCCACCCAGTGAGGAGGGCTGGGTCAGGGTTAGGCCTGAAGAGGCATTCTGCCCACAGTCTGCCACAGCTGGTGTGTTGGGCTGTGGGGAATACCTCTTGGGACCAAGTCATCCGCTCTCCCTGGCTCCATCAGGGGAAAAGCCCAGCCTGGAACTGTAGAGATAGCTGCCATCCTTTCTCCCACCCTGGGAGCTTACTGTGCTAGGCAGCTAGCAGTCCCAGTGTTGCCTGCCACCCCGCCACCAAGGAACTCAGATGGCTTAGACAGAAGGTGGCGGCCCCTCCCCACAGGGAACTTGGCAAGTTTAAGCAGATTCTAGCTGAGCAGATATTGAAAATCTGTGTAGCTCATGGTTAGGACTCTAGGCCCCAGAGGTGTGGACTCACAGGTGGGATATTCCTATTTGTGGGTTACACAGTTCCATGGAAAAAGCAGTTTCCCAGCCTGGGTGGCATACTCACTCACCACTTCCCTTGGCTAGTGGCTGGGGGGTCCCCAGCCCCATGTGCTTCTTAGGTGGCCCACTGTACCACACCACTATTCCTTCCTCTCTGTGGGTCACACCAGCTGCCCAGTCAGTCCTGATGAGAGAACTTGGATACCTTGTTTGACAGTGCTGAATGCGTATGCTGTTTTGGTTGTTTTTGATGGCAGCCTCCAATCAAGTCTACTTCTAGTTGGCCATTTTGGCCCCACTCCAAAAATCTGTTCGATTCTTAGCTTTAATACAATCAAATGTATGTATCTTTTATTTTATAGCTAGTAATTTTTGTGTCTTGATTAAGAATTTGGTCCCTTTCTCAGATCATAAAGATATTTGCTTATATATATATCTTCTGAACATTTTAAATGTTGCTCTGCCATTCGACCAATGCAACCAATGGAGCCAATGCGACCACATGTGGCGCTGGCGTATCCTAGAGCAGATGGTGTGAGCGTGTGTCACTGAGGGCATACAGGGCAATGGTGAAACAAACAATGGTGTCCAATTCGGATTCTTAATCCATTTGGAATTGATTTTTGCTAGTATGAGCTAGGGATCCATATTCAATTATTTCCATGTATAATAAAAAACCACCTTTTCCAGTGAAGACAGGATTTAAATCTGGATCTGTCAAACTTGAAAGCCCATACTCTTAATCACTATGCTATTCCAGGGAAATAATGGCATAGACTGTTCAATAAACAAGCGCAAGGCACCAGGAAGCACAGAGAAATAAGGCACGGCTCCTAACTCCACTGTTGCTCCTTAGCAGAAACCGAGGACTATGTCAGAGCTCTCTTCAGATGATTTCTTCCCCTTCTAAGGTTTTTTTGGTTCATTTTGTTTTGTTTTTGTTTGTTTGTTTTGAGATGGAGTCTCACTCTGTCTCCTTGGCTGGAGTGCGGCGGCATGATCCGAGCTTACTGCAACTTCCGCCTCCCTGATTCCAGTGATTCTCATGCCTCAGCCTCCCAAGTAGTTGGGATTAAAGGCATGCACCACCACACTCAGCTAATCTTTTGAATTTTTTGTAGACAAGGTTTCACCATGTTGGCCTGAGTTCAAGTGATCCCCGTGCTTTGGCTTCCCAAAGTGTTCGGATTATAGATGTGAGACACTATACCCGGCTAGCTGTGAAGTATTATTATAACATATTTTAGCTCATGTTTTGACTTCGGTAGATCCACTGATGGGTTCCTATGGGAAACTGTGGGCCTCACTACTTTATATCTTGCCTCCTTCATTTCTCAAAGGTTAATGTGATGGTGTGAAAAAGAATGTAGAGTCAGACAGAGCTGGCCCTAAAACTCATGTCATCCACATGGCAGCCTTGGGGAATTAACATTTTCTGAAAGTCAGTTTCTTCGTCAATAAGATGGGAATAATAATGCTTATCTCACAGGGTAGCTGGGAGATTACAAAAAAGGTGACACAGAGCAGGTAGTCAATAAATATGTTACCCTCTTTTCTGTCCAAACACAGCCGGTCACCTGGAAGTTACCAAGTGCCACCATTAATACCATTAGTTCCCATTGATTTATACCTATCCTTACATTTTTTGTCTCCAGCTACCTTAGTCTTCTTTACCATGGGGCTCCTGCAAGCTGATACCGAATTCCAGGATACTGACAGTGTCCTGGGAAGGGGATGGGATTTCAACTGTTCCGGGAGCGACGCATCTCCTCACGTGGTCTAAGCCTTCACAAACGCAAAGTGAAACCGCTGTGAAAACGGTTGACAAGCGGACACATGACCCAGGCAGAGAGGTAGAGGGACGCTCACCAAGGACAGCTCGACATGCAAGAAACTTTTTTGGCTCACAGGGCACATTCCTCCAAAAACACACAACAACACACACACACACACGCACTGAGACACACACGAACCGACAGAGAGAGGGAAAGAAAATCACAGAGAGTGTGAGACAGACAGAGAAGCAAAAATGGGAAACACACAAACACAAAAACACACACAGACACACACAGTAATACAGCAGTGGCGCGGAACCAAACACCCCCAGGCAGCCGCTGAGACTACGGGGTTCGGCTCTCGACCAGAAGGACCCTGGGCTGAGAGAGCAGCCCACGAGACTGCAGGACGACCGGTCCTCGAGATCACAGGGGCACGAATTATGGGGAGAATCACCCGAACAGCGTCCGGGAGGGCCTGAGGCTGGGATGCAGCACTGCCTCCCGTGGACTCCTCTTCTGCTTTCAAAATCCTGGTCATCCCTTTGCCACCACTCCTGACATCCGGAGACAGTCCTGTGGACCCCGTGGAGAGGTCAGGCTGGAGCCTGGGAGCCCCGATACCCAAGCACTGCCACGGAGGGCTCCTGTTTGCGAGGCCTCAGGGCGTGGTTTCCGTGACAACCGTGGGAACCACTGTGACGCG
>NW_012118199.1:557022-559378 GCF_000951035.1 Colobus angolensis palliatus | reverse complement strand
GGATGTGCAGAAGATATGCGACAGCACCTGTCCCAGAAGACAAGGACTTGTCTTTCAAAGGAGGAGGGAGGCAGAGGGTTCAGATGGGTCAGTGAACTTTCAGTGGACAGCATGGCTTGAGGCCCGTGGGATGATTGTGGGCTGCAGCGAGAGACTGTCTGCCTCACTAGATGTGCTCAGCCCATGCTTTCTCGGCTGGAGGGGTCCAGAGTCAGATCTGAAGCGGAGTCCTGAGACCCCATCCGGCGCCCTGAAGCTCCCCCTCCCCCGGTGGAAATCGGCTCAAACCGAAGCAGGTCTGCAGAGAGAAACAATCACGACAGGGATCTCCAGGAAGTGTCTCCCTGATGGACTGGGAAGTGATCCTTGTGAAAGACATCCAGCCAGACCAAGAAGCATCTACGCCCCGGAGAAACAGGGGATACACAGCCAGAGCGAGGACGGAGCAGAGGCCAGAGCTCAGGCGAGGTACAGCACGGTGAAACCGCCACGGGCTGAAGGGGAGGGGTGCCAAACGGTGGCTTGTCCAGTGAGGCCAGGGTGCCAGTGACTGGGATTGTGGCCATCACCCATTCCCGGCTTCCTCTTTCAGCTTGTGTCGTGGTGTGGCTTCTTTGCTCAGAGAAGAACCCTGAAAAGATACAAGCCTCTTCTGTGATGTGGGCCTGCTCCCCTCCTGCAGGACAATGAGCTCCCGTGCGGCTCTTGTCTGAGGCTGGAGTGTGTTCGTCTTGATCCATGAAAAGAGGCTGCATGGGAAGGGGATGAGATTTCAACTGCTCCGGGAGCCACGCATCTCCTCACGTGGTCCAGGCCTTCACAAACCCAAAGTGGAACCGCCCCGAGAAGGGCTGACAAACAGACAGATGACCCAAGCACAGACTCAGAGGGAGGCTCACCAAAGACAGACACGCAAGAAATGGCTTTTTGGCGCACAGTGCACATTCCTCCAGACACACACAGACACACGCACACACACACGTAAACACCAACCAACAGAGAGAGGGCAAGAAACTCACAGAGAGTCAGAGACAGAGAGAGAAGCGAAAATGGGAGGCATACAAACACATACACACACAGACAGTCATACAGCAGTGGCGCAGAGACAAACACCCCCAGGCAGCCGCTGAGGCTACGGGGTTCGGGGTTCGGCTCTCGAGCAGAAGGACCCTCGGCTGAGAGAGCAGCCCACGGGCCTGTAGGCCGACCCGTCCTGGAGATCACGGGGTCACGACTTCTGGGGCGACTCACCCAGACAGCGGAACAGCGTCCGGGAGGGCCTGAGGCTGGGATGGGGCGCTGCCTCCCCCGGACTCCGCCTGTGCTTTCAACACCTGGTCAGCCCTTCGCCACGACTCCTGACATCCGGAGACAGTCCTGTGGACCCCGTGGAGAGGTCAGGCTGGAGCCTGGGAGCCCCCACACCCAAGCACTGCCACAGAGGGCTCCTGTTTGCCAGGCCTCAGGGCGTGGTTTCCGTGACAACCGTGGGAACCACTGTGACGCGTGCACCCGCTCGCGCCTCGCGCATGCGCATTGGCTGGACCGCCCCGCGCTCCGCTGCCAGCAGTCAGGCTGCGTCCCCTTTAAACGATGGCGGCCGCTGAGCGCCAGCGGCTCTCCTGCTGCAGCCTTGGTAGCGGCTGGATCCGGGGTACGGCAGGGGGCCGCGTGGGAGAGGGGCCGCGGGCAGCGTCCCAGGTGCAAACCCAAGACCCCCAGGAGTGCTGTCTTCAGCACCTCCTTGAGCCGATTTCCACGGGGAGAGGGGGGATTTCAGGGCACCTGCTGGGGTCATCTAATGACTCCCCATCTGATCTGATTCCGGACCCCTCCGGGTGAGAATGGATGGGCTGAGCTCATCGACTGAGGCAGGCAGGGCCTGGCCGCAACCCGGAACCATCCCCTGGGCCTCAAGGCGTGATGTCAGCTGAAAGTTCACTGAGCCGTCAGCCCTCTGCCTCCCTCCTTTGAAAGAGCAGTGGCCTGCCGTGATTCTGAAGGGCCTGGGGCTCCTTCAAGCTGATCCCGCTTTCCAGGACACGTGTAACCATGTCCAGGGGCGATTCCCAGGTGGAGCCAATGCGTGGCAGTGGCGTACCCTAGAGCAGATGGTGTGAACGTGTGTCACTGAGGGCACACGGGGGGTGGCGGAAGAAACGGTGCTGTCCAGGCATGTGCCCGGTGCATGGGGGCACAGGTGACCTTTCCATGAATGCCAGGGAAAGTCAAAGAACTCCTGGGATCTGGCAGCGGGCTGAAAGTTTCAGGGGGTCAGTCCCCCCAGAAGCATTTCTGAGAATGAGACTGGATGTGCAGAAGATATGCGACAGCACCTGTCCCAGAAGACAAGGAC
>NW_012118199.1:555034-555585 GCF_000951035.1 Colobus angolensis palliatus | reverse complement strand
ACCACTCACTGTGTGTATGGGGAGAGGTGCCACCTGAGTCCTGGGAGAGTGACATCAATGACAGAAAGAGGGAGAGTAGAATGAGGAGTTGATATGAAGGGACAGTGGCAAGTTCATTCAGTTTGGGAAAGTCAAGTCTCAGGTACCAGCAAGACAACCGAGAGAAAAGGCATCCATTTCCATCAGTAAGAATTAGCCAGGGTGTGTTGTCACGGGTGGGAAAAGAAATTTCAGAATCATGTGTATTGTGTGGAGCATTGAACCTAGAAGGGTGAATGTGACTGACAAAGAACAAAATGGAAAGAGTGAGAAGGAAGGGGAGAAGAGGAATGAAGGAAACATATGATGCAACCACAATTGGGGAAAGGAAGAAATAAGAGGAATGGATGAAGGTGAGCCCCCCAAATAGTAATCAGAAAGGTCATAATGAGGTGACATTTGCAAGCAATTTTCACGTTTTGCTACATAAAAGGAAAAGAACACTGAGAGAAAAGTCTTTGATTTCTTTTTGAAAAGTTCATGGTTATATATGACAGTATGTGGATAATTTT
>NW_012118199.1:547937-552949 GCF_000951035.1 Colobus angolensis palliatus | reverse complement strand
TATATATATATACACACGTGAATTAACATAATAATATTAGCAAAACTTTATATTGCACAAACATTTGCCAGGCACTATTCCAAGTGCTATATATATATATATATATATGATTTCAGTGACCTTTGTGGCTTCATTTATTAGTTCCTCTGATTATTTCCTCAGGCTAGAATAAAATTCCTGTATTAAACATATTAATATTGTCTAAAGTTTTTGATATATATTGTAAAATTTCTGCCCTGAACGTTTGTGTCAGTCTGTTTCCAGAAGCAGCCCTTCTCAAGCATTAACGTGTGAACTGAATCACCCGGGCTCTTGGTAGCATGCAGATTCAGGTTTGTGGAGGGGCCCAAGATTCTGCATTTCCAACTAGCTCGCAGGCGATGCTGTTGCTGTTTGTTGAAGGGCCATACTTTGAATAGCAATGTAGTAAAGAGCTTTTCAAAAATGTTGTAATTTGGGGTGGGGTGCTGTGGCTCACGCCTGTAATCCCAGCACTTTGGGAGGCTGAGGTGAGTGGAACATCTAAGGTTAGGAGTTCCAGATCAGCCTGGCCAACATGGTGAAACCCCGTCTCTACTTAAAATACAAAAATTAGCCCGGTGTGGTGGTGCGCGCCTGTAATCCCAGCTACTTGGGAGGCTGACGCGGGAGAATTGCTTGAACCTGGGAGGTGGAGGTTGGAGTGAGCTGAGATTGTGCCACTGCACTCCAGCCTGACCAACAGAGCAAGACTCTGCCTCAAAAAAAAAATTAGTTTTGTTTAATTTTTGCTCCTACTTAACTAACACAAAGTCTTCTTATTCCTTTGCCAATTTAATAAATACAAATTATATATATATTCTTTTGATTTGCATTTGTTGGATTACTAATGATGATATACATACATTATTGTCCATATTTTAAATTTTATTTTTGTTTCTGAAAAGCTGGATCGTATATTCCTTGCCCATTTTTATACTGGGTATCAATCTTCTTTTTAATCAATTAGCACACTTGATACATTGAGCTTTTTAACACTTTATTATTTGTGTTGTGATTAGTTTTTCCCAAGGTAGCTATTTGTATTTGAGCTTTGTAGTTTCTTGACTTACAGAAGTTTTAAATTTTGTTTTCAATATTTTTCTCAAGCAATCTTTTCCTACAGATATCAGAATTTCCTACAATATCAGAGTATTTGCTTATAGTCTTCTGTTTTATGAAATTATTGAAATTTAGGTATTTAATATGTTTCCTGTTTTAATTACAAAAGTAATAATTTATGTGAAATGTTTGGAGCATACAGATAAGGAGAACCATTCTTAACATTTTAGCATATTTTTATCTGGATAATTTCATATGCAAACATAGCTTTAAATATATATGTGTGTATATATATCCATACGTTGTTTATATAATTTTTAGAAAAATACAATCAATTCAAACTTTGTTCACTTATTACTATACCACAAGCAATTAGTCATCCAATGTCAGCAAATATTTATAGCATCAGCTTTACTGGATCTGTAGTGTCCCATCATTTGCATACACCATCATTTACCTAACCAGTTCTCATATTTGTAGATATTAAGACTTTCCAGTTTAAGAATATTATAAAAAATACAGGGATAAGATAATTACATGTGAATTAACATAATAATATTAGTAAAATTTTATATTGCACAACTATTTGCCAGGCACTATTTCAAGTGTTTTATGCATTTTAAGCCATTTTAACCCTCACAAAAATGCATAAAGTGTTATTCCCTCCATTTCCCAGAAGGGAAACTGAGGCACGGAGTGATTGATCACTGAGTTAGTAACAGGCAGGGCCAGGATTTGAATTGATGGCCTTATCACCGCCTACTCTCTCAGTAGATGACTATTACCCAGCTGGTCTTTAAAATTAGGATGTAAATGTTCATAAGGAGCCGTGGTTCTCAAAGTCAGGTCTGGGCACCACCTGGGGACTTGTTAGAAATACATATCAACTGAGCCAGAAACCCCACAGTGGGGTCCTGCAGTCTGCTTTGTAACACACTCTCCAGTGGTTCTGGTGCATGCTCAGGTTTGAGGAAGAGAACGTGGTAGGAAGAGCCCTCACCAAGGAAGCCAGAAAAGCTGCTGACTTCGCTGTACTTCAAGACTATTGTTGGAGGGTGCGTGTCTAAACCCAGGCAGATATGTTTTCTCATCTAGAAAACGGGGACACGGATCGCCATGAGGGATGACAGGCAGTAGATTAGATGACTTCTACCATTCATTCAAGCTCTACATTTCTATGACTCTAAGGCCATGAAAACATCATATATGATAAAGTTAAAAGTAATTGTTAAAATTGTGCAAAACTGGTTTATATCAGGGGTAGGAGAGGAAATTGGAAAGAAGTATAAAAAAGAGTGGGTATTGTAGAATTCCATTTTTGATGTTTTAAAGCTAATTTTATAAAGAATACACTTTAAAAAATATTGTCGTTAAACAGCACACTAACCACATTCTGATTTCTTTAGGTCTCTGAATTAAGACAACAGCTTCGAATTCGGGGCCTGCCTGTGTCAGGCACGAAAACGGCCCTCATGGACCGGCTTCGACCCTTCCAGGACTGCTCTGGCAACCCAGGGCCGAACTTTGGGGATATAGCTACTGTCACTTTTCCTGTCACACCCAACACTCTGCCCAACTACCAGACTTCTTCCACCAGTGCCCTCTCCAATGGTTTCTACCACTTTGGCAGCACCAGCTCCAGCCCCCCGATCTCCCCAGCCTCCTCTGACCTGTCGGTCGCCGGGTCCCTGCCAGACACCTTCAATGATGCCTCCCCCTCCTTCGGCCTGCACCCGTCCCCAGTCCACGTGTGCATGGAGGAAAGTCTCATGAGCAGCCTGAATGGGGGCTCTGTTCCTTCTGAGCTGGATGGGCTGGACTCCGAGAAGGACAAGATGCTAGTGGAGAAGCAGAAGGTGATCAATGAACTCACCTGGAAACTCCAGCAAGAGCAGAGGCAGGTGGAGGAGCTGAGGATGCAGCTTCAGAAGCAGAAAACGAATAACTGTTCAGAGAGGAAGCCGCTGCCTTTCCTGGCTGCCTCCATCAAGTAGGAAGAGGCTGTCTCCAGCTGCCCTTTTGCATCCCAAGTACCTGTGAAAAGACAAAGCAGCAGCTCAGAGTGTCAACCGCCGGCTTGTGAAGCGGCTTAACTCCAGCCTCTTGGAAATGCTTATTGTGTGGAGTCCTCAGATCAAACCAATGTACTTTCTTCCACATTTCTCAGCCCCCAGTGTTCTCCTCAGCATTCACCACTTGGGGTTGTGAAAAACCCACAGCACACCAGTTTGCCCCCATCACCCAACAACCATCACTTTCTGCCCTCACCCTCCGGACCCCAGGGAGAAGGGCACAGGGTCTCCTCGCCCATCAGCAGCCAGGTGTGCACTGCACAGGTAAGAGCACCTTGACCATGCCTGGTGCACACCTCTTTCTGGAAGTGGGTTACAAATTTTCAACTGCTAAAGAGCTAATGTCAGAACTTTCAATGTGAAGGGTTTACCAAAAGCATAGCAGCATCTCCCAGACACTACAATCCTTGAATCTCCATGGTAGACAAAAGTCACTCATCCTCTAAGGCAGGGGTTGGTAAACTTGCTCTGTAAAGGGCCAGATGGTAAATATTTTCTGCTTTGCAGGTCACACTGTCTGTGTCATCCCAACTTAATTTTGCCTTTGTATCACAAAAGCAGCCACAGACATCATGTAAGCAAATGCACATGGCTAAGTCCCAATAAAACTTTATTTTAAAAAAAGGTCAGTGAGCAAGACTTGGCTTGTGGGCTGCAGTTTGCTGACCACTGCTCTCAGGATTCCCAGGATTCCTTGGTATCGAACCTTATCATAGGCCAAACGAATACCTCAAAGGTTTAAAGGGGAAATCATCAGATCTTACTCTTCATGTAATGGTCTGCATAGTGCAAACATTTACTGAGCCCCTACTATGTGCCAGGCCCTGTTCTCATCTCTGGGAATTAGTGCTGAGCTACTCAAACAAAAATTTCTATTCTCATAGGAACAGAGACAGTTTAAAAGCAAATGAAACAATTTCATAGTAAATTATGTACTATATTAGAAGAAGATACCTCTTATGGAGAAAAAACAAAATGGTGTGTGTGTGTGTAATTTGGAAGTTTGCTACTTTTTTCTTGAGATGGAGTCTCACTCTATCACTCAGGCTAGAGTGCAGTGGCATAATCTTGGCTCACTGCAACCTCTGCCTCCCGGGTTCAAGCGATTCTTATGCCTCAGCTTCTCGTGTAGCTGGGATTACAGGCGCATGCCCCCACGCCTGGCTAATTTTTGTATTTTTAGTAGAGACAGAGTTTCACCATATTGGTCAGGCTGGTCTCAAACTCCTGACCTCGTGATCTGCCTGCCTTGGCCTCCCAAAGTGCTGGGATTACAGGCATGAGCCACCACGCCCAGCTGGAAATTTGCAACTTCAATTAGAGGGGTCAGGGACATTTAGCAAAACCTTGAAAGCACTAAAAAAAAAAAAAAATTGTGGATATTTGGGGTGAAGGCATTGAAGGCAAAGGAGAAATAGCACATACAGAGGCCCTGAGGTTAGAGCTTGTAGTGACTGTTCAAGGATCAGAAAGAGGGCCGGTGGCTGGACTAGAATGGGAGTGGTCATAGGAGGTGGCTTAGGAGACTCACTAATTCAAGTATGCTGCTGCTGGCCATGTAATTTGTCACTTCTTCCTTTACAGAACTCAGGAGCTCACGATGGCCATCCAAGCTTCTCTCCCCATTCTTCCAGCCTCCACCCACCCTTCTCTGGAGCCCAAGCAGACAGCAGTCACGGCGCTGGGGGCAACTCTTGTCCCAAAAGCCCATGTGTACAGCAAAAGGTAGGCACAGGAAAAAAGGCTTCAACATGGGATTCACTTTGCCTCTTCTCTCTTCTGTAACCCGGGAGGCAGAGGTTGCAGTGAGCCGAGATCGCACCACTGCACTCCAGCCCGGGCGACAGAGCGAGACTCTGT
>NW_012118199.1:545598-547058 GCF_000951035.1 Colobus angolensis palliatus | reverse complement strand
TTTTGAGACATGGTCTCACTCTGTCACCCAGACTGGAGTGCAGTGGTGCGATCTCGGCTCACTGCAACATCCACCTCCCAGGTTCAAATGATTCTCCCACCTCAGCATCCCGAGTAGCTGGGATTACAGGTGCGCCACCATGCCTGGCTGATTTTTTTATTTTATTTTTAGTGAGATGGGGTTTCACCATGTTGGCCAGGCTGGTCTCGAACTCCTGACCTCAGGTGATCTGCTCACCTCTGTCTCCCAAAGTTCTAGGATTATGGCCATGAGCCACCGCACCCGGCCTGATCTTTTTCGTATTGAACTGGACTCTTACTTATTTTCCCCTAAAAGAAAAGGGTGCACCTTAAGGGAGAAAATAGATCTGCAAGGTTCCCATTCTAAGATGCCACCACCAATAAACCCACAGTACCATTCACTATTGTTAATATATGGGAGTTATTTTCTAAGCCCTGGACCTTTTCTTTTCCTCTTAGATCAATTTTTCCAAAATTTAGCCTGTTGTTTCTAGAACAGAAACAGTATCATGTCAGACCCATGAATTCAATGCCTTTCTCTGTATTTTACCCATGCAGATGGCTGGTTTACACTCTTCTGATAAGGTGGGGCCAGTTTTCAATTCCATCCCCAAATTTTTCTAAGTCAAATTCAGCAATTTCAGAGGTAACACAGCCTCCATCCTATGAAGATGCCGTAAAGCAGGTAACCATGTGATTTGTTCTTTATGGAAGAATAAATAGACTGACTCAATGAACAGACACTGTTTTATATGATTAAACTTCACAGTTTGTAAATTCTGATAGTGAGTGTGTCATGTGCCATGCCACCAAAATAAGCAAATTATGGAGACAATAATTGGAAAACAGTGTTGCATGTGTAGCTGTGTGAGGCAGGGAGAGAAGAGAGAGAGGGTCACCTGTCTGGCTTTGGTACCAGCTCTGCCATCTGCCAGCTGCCACTGTCGCTCAGGTGAACACTTCACCTCTCTTATACAAAACAGGGATATTTACTTGGTAAGGATTCTAGATAACCTAGTATTTACCACTTTGTTTAGGTACATAATAGCTTCTCATATAGATGACAATGATTGTCAGGGTAATACTTCCTAAGGTGCTCCCTGGCTTTAAAATTCAATGACCCTGCTAAAACATTGATGGGTGTTGAAGCTGGATAATAAACGCAAGAAGGTTCACTGTATCCTCTGCTTTCATTTGTATTTGGAAAGTCTCAAAATTAAAAAGTAGGAAAAAGAAAAAAACAAGGCTGTGTCTGGTGGCTCACACCTGTAATCCCAGCAGTTTGGGAGGCCAAGGTGGGTGGATCACATGAGGTCAGGAGTTTGAAACCAGCCTGACCAACATGGTGAGACCCCGTCTCTACTAAAAATACAAAAATTAGCTGAGTGTGGTGGTGCATGCCTGTAATCCCAGCTACTCGGGAGGCTGAGGCAGGAGAAT
>NW_012118199.1:531755-545495 GCF_000951035.1 Colobus angolensis palliatus | reverse complement strand
TATTTCAAATAGTCTGAGCTTGGATAAGGTATTTGATAGCCCTTCATATGTGCTTAACCCAGAGAAGAACATTTACATCAGTTGCTGTATACGGATATCCCACAGATCAAAGTCAGCCTGCAGTTAAGTTTTGTTTGGCTTAAAGAATATTTTAAATAACAGGAGATGATATGCAAAGTGGGCTTTCTCGTTTCTAAAAAGTTAGAGGATCTGGCAACCCAGGAGCCACATTGCTGTGAGACAATTGCCTAAAACAAGGCTCTTCTGCTACTTTGAGCCACAACTATGCTCTGCTCTCTGCCTCTTTTTCTTATTCTATATTCAGTTCATTTCAATTACCTGCCAGACACTTAGGCTTCTGGTACCTTCTGAACTGATAAATGACTCATTTTTTGGTCAGTGCTCCCATCCATATTGATTAGTGATACCTGTGTTTATTGAGTCTGGGCTCTCAGAGTAGTGAGATGGATATATGCCTTTGTTCTCCCCATTCCACTCCCCTGGTTTCTGTAAACATCAGCTGATTCTTCAGTTTCAAAAGAAGAGGGCCAGGCAAAGTGGATGTCCAGAAATAAGACTCTACTGAGATGAGCCAGAGAGGAGGGGACATACCTTACAAGTGTCTACAGCTTCCTCAAGCTACTGCAATGAAGAACCAACAAAATATGGGCCAAGTTCTTGGGCCACATTGCAGAAACCAAGCAAGAGGTAGATTCAGGTCACTTCAAAGTAAGAGCCTAAAAAGACATTTTCTATATACTAAGATGTCCTGCTCCTGGGATGAAAACCTCTCAAACAATAGAACTGACTCTAAAGTACTCTGTGCTAGGAAGCATTCTGCCTTCTTTTTCCTTTCTCCTGTTGTAGTAGACCGTTTCATTCAGCAGTTTATCTGCCTAAAATTAATACTGAAGCTGAATCAAACATGGTTAAAAAGCCATTAGGCAATAGACCCATGGTCATAGCAGCATGATTCACCGTAGCCCAAAGGTAGACACAACCCAAATGTCCATTGACAAATGAATGGATAAACAACATGTGTTATATCTCTACAATGGAATTTTATTCAGCCTTTTAAAAAAAGAAATTCTGACACATATCACAACATAGATCAACCTTGAGGACATTATGCTTAGAGAAATAAGCTAGTTGCAAAAGAACAAACACTGTCTGATTCACTCATATGAGGGACTTAGAATAGTCAAATTCATAAAGGCAGAAAGGAAAATGGTGGTTGCCAGGGGCTAAAGGATGGGGCATGGGAAATTACGGTTTAATGGGTACACAGTTTTAATCTTGCAGGATGAAAAGAATTCTGAAGACAGATGGTGGTGATGGTCACACAACAGTGTGAATGTACCTAATTCCCCTTAACTGTACACTTAAAAATGGTTGATAGTAAATTTAAAGTTATGTGTATTTTACCACAATTAGAAAATGTAATAGCAAATGACCCGGAGTCAGCAGATGGATGAACTCCTGGATGTGCTTATTGAAAGTGGAGGTAAGACTGCCTGTGCCCTGTCCATTAGGACATTCTGAGCCTGTGCGAACTCTTAAGGAATGAACTCTTGGTAGCAAGATCAGATGCACACTGTAAGTCGGATGTACCAGGCAGTCCTCAGGGAGAGTCATTTCCTTTGAGCTTCTCGCACATTTTTACAGCTGATAAAAGAAAGCATAGTGGATGATTCCTCACTGCCTTTGTCCTAGGAGCATTTTTCAGAATCATTTTAATAGTTTTCATGTCTCAGCCTAATCCTTGTTTCCTTAAGTGTTTTCTCTTGCTACACTACTTCTTTCTGTGTTCTAATCTCAATGTGCCTGCCTTCTCAATTATGAGAAAAGAAGAAAGCAGATAATGAATGTTTTGTGCCACCAACTCAAAGTGAAATTCAATCAGTAACCTTCCACTGGATGGTTCATTCAGGCTTAAATGTTATTCATGCTAGCAATAAAACATAATCAACATGTGCTTCTTGTCATCTTTTAATTTGTTCATTTATTTACTTAAAAAATTACAGAGTGTGTACTTAGAATTTAAAACCACACAAATGAATAAGATGACCTGAGGAGGATGTGTAGAAAAAAAGAAAAGAACTCAGGGAAGAATCTTTGTGCCAAAAACATTTAAAATTCCAGAGACAGAGGTAGCAAAGGACTCAGAGAAGGGGTAGCCAGGCATTGTGCTAGTCTCAGTGCTGCATCAGATGAAGTCCTGATTTCTATAGAGTTTACAGTCTGGTAAGGGAGACAGACAACAAGCAAGTGAACAGACCTTTCCTCCACTGTAACAAGAGGGAAGAAGAAAGAGATGGGTACAAACATATGTGTGTATATGAGTTCTGTGATGGAAAAATGAGAAGAGTTCACATCAGATGCCTGTATTTTTATATATATATATACACACACACATACACACACACACACATACATATGCATATACACACGCGCACACACACACACACATATATATATATATATATTTTTTGAGACGGAATCTCACTCTGTCACCAGGCTGAAGTGCAGTGGCGCAATCTCGACTCACTGCAACCTCCGCCTCCCGGGATCAAGCAATTCTCCTGCCTCAGCCTCCTGAGTACCTGGGACTACAGGCGTGCGCCACCATGCCCAGCTAATTTTTTGTATATTTATTAGAGATGGGGTTTCACCATGTTGGCCGTGATGGTCTCGATCTCCTGACCTCATGATCCGCCCACCTTGGCCTCCCAAAGTGCTGGGATTACAAGCGTGAGCCAACACACCTGGCCTGCTCTTGTATATCCTTAATGAAATATGTGGCAAGGCCAGAAATGCATAAGGATGTAGAAGAGGAGTTTGGAAGATTCAGGTGAAGAAGAGCACTTATGACTTAATCATGAATGAATTGAGTTTTCTGGAGAAACGCAGCAGGGTTGTTTTGCAGTCTTAAATGCCAGCAGTAGGTCTGACATCAGAAATCTAAAGTGAAACCAAGTCAGCTTAGTTGTTTAATTTTTCTCTTGCAATGTTCTGCTGATCCAGAGCATGCTCAGCGAAGGCAGACGATCAGGTTCATCCAGAGGTGGGGTTCTGCCAAAACTACAGCCTGGACAAGGAAAGAAGTGAAGACCAGAGGGACTGGTGGACAGTGATAACGTAGTAGAGTCTATGGATTGGCGTGACTGTAAACGGTTGGGAAATTATTGTTACCAGGTACTTAATAAGTGGCTTGGAGGGTTTGGAGAAGATGGACAGAGAGTAGAAAACATAGCTTGAAAGTGAGCTTTCAGAGGGATGCAGTATTTGGAGATGACACAATCCAAGGTGTGTCTGACAGGGTGGGAAAGAGGGAATCACTGGAGTTGACAGCAAGTCGGGAGCTGAGAGGCCACCATGAATGCTGTGATTTCCAAGGATGCTCAGGTTACAGAATGAGAAGGGCTGAAGTGGGGAAAAGGCAATGGAGTAGGAAGTAGAGTTTTCAGTGAATGAGGAGGAGTGACTAGGAGGCTAGGGGTGAGGCATTGGTGTCACCCTCAAAACCCAAAACTGCTGAGTTGTCATCAGAAGGAGGGGGAGTAGCAATCAGAAAGTGGCAATCAGGTGTGGCACCTGGTCCCTCATCTTCAGGCCCTCACTGAGGGTGTCGGGATGGACTCAGTGTCCTCAAGGGACTACCAGAGGTCAGAGGAGTAGGCACAGGAACCTTCAGGGAAGAGAGTTTAAGAATCACAGAGTGGAATTCCCAACAGGAAAGGGTTTGGGAAAAACCAGAGGGACGATGAATTGGAGATTGACAGAGCAGTTTAGAGATGAGATTGGGTGGTGAGCGTGACCAGGGAAGCATGACTGTCTTCTGTATCTAAGTGTAACTCACTCATATTGCGTGGCATGCTCAATTTGAGGTGATTTAACAAGTCACATCGTGTATTGCCCACATAAATGCCAGCAGATGTCAGAGAGGATCACTCATGTCTTCAGAAAGTCCCAAAGATACCCAGATCTTTCCAGAGTCCAACTGCTGTCCTCCCCAAGCCCTCGGCTTCCTTTGAACAAGCCTCTTCAGGCAGCCAGATCCCCTTTGATCCCTATGCCACCGACAGTGATGAGCATCTTGAAGTCTTAGTAAATTCCCAGAGTCCCCTAGGAAAGGTGAGTGATGTCACCCTTCTAAAAATTGGGAGCGAAGAACCTCATTTTGATGGGATAATGGATGAATTCTCTGGGAAGGCTGCAGAAGACCTCTTCAATGCACATGAGATCTTGCCAGGCCCCCTCTCTCTGATGCAGACACAGTTTTCACCCTCTTCTGTGGACAGCAGTGGGCTGCAGTTAAGCTTCACTGAATCTCCTTGGGAAACCTTGGAGTGGCTGGACCTCACTCCACCAAGTTCCACACCAGGCTTTAGCGCCCTCAGCACCAGCAGTCCCAACATCTTCAACATCGATTTCCTGGATGTCACTGATCTCAATTTGAGTTCTTCCATGGACCTTCACTCATAGCAGTGGTAGAATGC
Source organism: Colobus angolensis palliatus (assembly GCF_000951035.1). Lineage (NCBI taxonomy): Eukaryota > Metazoa > Chordata > Mammalia > Primates > Cercopithecidae > Colobus > Colobus angolensis. The sequence continues at coordinate 540,996 of NW_012118199.1, read as the reverse complement.
CTGATGCACCAGCGCTACGGAAGACCCATAGGAGTTCCATGGGGGAAAGCACACAGCCATACGTACTTTACTGTACAAAAAGAGAAGAAGAAGAGAATTAAAGAGAAGCAATGGAGACTTCTGTGCCAATCAACAAGAACAAATAGATGACATTTTTAGAAATACATATACTGTAATATTTACCAACATTCAGTACCTGTTAATGATTTCAACAATGCATTCAAAAATGTGCTTTCTCAGATTAAGGATGCCAAAAAAGAGATTTCACTGCCTTTTCAAAGACCAGTATATTTTCTAGCCCATTATTTTTCTCAGGCATTGTTGGGGCATAAGCTCACACTGCAAGCTTTTCTCATTAATTCACTAGAGATAACGTGGAAAGGAAACACAGTCTTTTGGGAGCACAGGGAAGCCAGCCCTCCAAGGTTATGGAAGACATACCTGCGATGGACGCTGTTGCCCAATGTCTCCTTTACTCTCTTTCAAAAGAGAAGCCAGACCCAGCTTCAAATCAAAAGTTCTTGAGACAGAGGGACAAAACCAATCTTTTTCGAGGAAAGCTAAATCAACTCAATGTCCCTCTACCACAAAACTGCCCCACTGGAGTGGTTCTGAACCTGTACCTAGGACTCTGTGTGGTCACTAATAGCAGTTAACCTGAACTGAGTCCACAGAACTCCACCCAGAACTTTCTTCTTTTTTAACCCAGTGGCCCAATCATTCCCACCATATCTCTGCTGATAAGTACGTGTCCTAGATGAGAACCCTGAAGGATGCAGACCTTCTTACCCGGAAGGAGATGCCACAAACTCCCCAACACAGCCAGCCCCCTTTAGTTCCAAACACCAGAGATGACCACATTGGTAGAAACATATCTCGAGGCACAGGAAGGAAGCCGTACCAGGGATAATTCAGATAGGACTAGAGAATAACATCATTTCACGTTCCCTGGAATAAACACCCTGGGTTCCTATAACAGGACTATTACTTATGGGAGTCCAACTTCTCCTTTTGTTTTGCTATTATCACTTTATTTTTCTCTCACTCCACTTTTCCCTCAAGGTATCAATCCTTTCCTGTTCCTCATTTGGCCATCTTTCTTTTTCTGCCCCAACATTGGGAGGGGAGGACTTCTCAGCTCCAACAAGCTGCCATACTCCTAAGAAAGCCATTTTTGAAAAACGTAATAATCCAGGTTCTTCTGGAGAACTCATTCTCCACACGCACAGTTTGCTGCAAAAGGAAGTCGCAAGGATTTCTTGAGGAAGAAACTGGTGACTTGGCTCATCAGTCACAATGTTCCTTCTATTCTCATTCAGTTTTCAAGAAATTATTGCTTTGTGTTGCTCTGGGGAAATTGGAAATCATTACATTGTAAAGACAAATACGGATGATATTTACAGGAGAGAATTTCAGATCTGGGTTTTTGAAAGAAAACAGAATTGCACATTGAAAACAATGGAAGTAAAAAGACAATGGTCTAATGTGCATTCCTCATTACCTTTCGTGGCTTTGGCTGGGAGTTGGAAAAATAAAATTTCAGAACAGTCTCTGTAAGGCTCACTGTGGCTCCAGCTCACCATTTTATATTGTTGCATGCTGTAGAAAGGAGCTATTGCTGTTGTTTTGTTTTTTTATTTAAATCACTAAGGCACTGTTTTTATCTTTTGTAAAAAAAAGTTCACTGTGCACTTATAGAAAAAATAATCAAAAATGTTGTGATTTTAGAAACTCTCTTTTTGATAAACCAAAGATTTAGAATTCATTCCATTGTTAACTTGTAAAAAATGTGTGAACACAGAGAGGTTTTGGTGATTGCTACTCTGAAAGCTGCCAGATCTTATTCTGTGGGTGGGATGTGAGTGGGCGAATACACATACACACACAAATACACATGTATGTATGATAGATACACACATATGTGTATATTATATCTGTGTGTGCATGTATCTTCAAAAGCAGCATTACTGAGTTCTACACCAAAAGCCTTTAACCCTTAATCTGATGTGAATGATACCTGGTCTTTCTCACTATGAATTTCTGATTAATCAACTAGACTACATGTTGCCTCTCTGTGTATGACTAACGGCTCCAATCCGATGACTCACAGCTACTTGCTTATCATGAACAAGCTCATCTTGGCAGTGAATATGGATGTGAAAAGACAGAACGGCTTCACCATTAGTAGCTGGAAATGGTATCACAGTCTCTTATAGAAGAATATGAAAGTAACATGAAAATCATTTTACATTCCTTTATCTGCATTGTGTTTTAAAAGATCCACATGGTAAATTTTTTATTTTGCTTTTATGTCAGTCATCAGAACCAACAAAATCCAGAAGAAAAAATCGCCTGTGTTTCCTTCGAAGATGAAGCTACTGGGGAAGAAAACCTTATTAATACACTCCACACATTTGTTCATTCCTCAGCTGTTGATGTTTTCTTGGGGTCTTGACAAAGCTTGCTGGTCAGTGCACTTTTCAGGTGTCACATTTTGCTGTTTGTATGTTCTTTTTCTTCCCCTTACTTCCTTTGGAAAACAAATTCACACAGTGCCCCTACTCTGAGACCTGGGACTGAGTGTTAATTATATTTTTCCTTTGGGTATTTCTATCTGAGAGACTAGACCTAGTGAGGAGGCCTCTGTAATTCTCCAGATTGTGCTATTTTATGGGGGATCTTTTAGGCTATGACCCAGGACTGATAGGTACGCCTGACGGTAGACAAAAGATAAAATGGTTCCTATATCCCAATGCAAACCAACACAGTAAAAAGAGCAGATCTCTTGATAACTGCTCTCAACCTCCTTCCACAGTCTCCACAAACCACATTCACCCTCTCTCTTCATAGCTCACACATGAAATTTGAGGGAGAAAACTGGAGATAATTGGGAGAAAATTGATAAAGTTGGCTGCTTCCAGTACATCAGAAAATCCATGAATTTGTCTTCCATTGAGAATTTTATTTTAAATTCTTTTAAACTCTTAGTTGTGTCTTTTGTGATCACAAATCAGGCACGACTAAAAGATGTACAGAGACTTATGAAGATGGTCACATTCAAGTTCCCTAATGATCTTAGAACCTGAAGATGACCATGTGCAGTTTTCTTAAGACCTTTGAACCCCTGTACTGATGAAGACTTGAAGACATTTGCAGCTATCTGCTGCAGTCTAGTAGATTCATACTTAGCTAAAGAAGTCAAAAAATTTATTCGTGCAAGTGCTTGGAGCAAGCCAGTGCTTATTAGTCATGACCCTGCTTCTAACAACATTAATGAGACAACACATATCCTATTGTAAGGGAGAAAGAGGGAGGAAGAGAGGGACTGGGAGGGAGGAAGGAGAGGGAGGGAGAAAGGAAGGGAAGACAGCAGATGGGAAGGGGGCAAAGAGAGAAGAAAGGGGAAGGGAAGGAAGGAAAGAAGAGAGGAAAGAAGGAAGGGAAGAAAAAAAGAGCCAAACTTTCTGATCTATGAACTTCTCCGTTCAGCTAAGATGTGACACTATGAGAAGTAAATCAGAATTTTTTTAAGGAGAAGTCATTCTTAGCACTGCAATAATTGTACCAGTAATTGAGGAAACCAAGACAATATTCACCTGAACAATCAAGGAGCTGAGAACTGTCAGCCTTTTGCCATTCAAAAACATTTACATCCAACCTGAAAAAAAAAGAATCAGTAAAACCTATCCAAAGCATTCAAAATAGTCCTTTCCAAATATTATTTATTTTAAAGTCAATAACCTCTTCTAGAAACAGATTCTGGTCTGGCTGAAAACTCCCACATCAGATTTACTCATCCAGTGGCTAATATTTGATACCAACCATGGGCAAAGCACACAAATCTTTAGATAAACAATACTGAATTGATTCAGCACAGATTGTTCAGATTTGAATGACCAGGGGGTTGTATTTGCTACATGTAGGAACACTGAGAATCTCCCGGTTCTCAAACTAGAAACCTTTTAGCTCTAATAAAAAAAAAAGGGGGGGTGTCTTCATTTTTCCAAAAGGGAGGATAGAGGTGGGGATCACTTTTTAGCTAAAAGCTATCTCTCACTCCAAAATTCTTGCCTTTTCCTTGGTGGACAAACACCAGTAGTCTATCACTTGGAGATCTTTTAATATTTCCCATCATTTAAAACATCCACGAGAGTTTGAAGATTTGTTTTGATTGCCAGATAAAGAAGCCCCTTGAAAGTAAGGAAAGGGTGGAAAAAGGTTTTTTTGTGTCCTATCCCTATTTATCATAGCAGCTTTATAGACAAAAGGGACACTTACTGGTGAGCCTCTTGCCCTTAAAAGAAAATCATCTAAGAATACGAAGGCAATTTGATTTCCCCCTACAGCCCTCAGATGCCTTCCTCACAGAAGGAAGTTCCTAATTGCTGGTACACAGTGCGCTATCAAATATCAGATATGAGAAAACTTGTAGTGAAAAGAGTCTGGGTTCTTGGTTTTCTCATAAATCCAATAAAAACTGGTAGATTGGTTCAGGGTCAAAATTGCCAATGGTTTATTAGACAGATGATACTGACAGACACACAAAGCCCAGGTCCTGAAACAAGACAATCCTATAGTGCTAAGATCTGGTCAGTTGCGTTAAGGAGCTGAGTTTGATTCTAGAGTCCAGGTTTATAGACAAATCATGGTTAGATTGAGATTACCCATGGGGAGACGATTGCAAGACAGGATGAGATCTGGGAAGAATTTTGTTGTCATCTGCCAGGGAAATTGTCACAGGACTCATTGAATGCAATAACGTGAGGAAGTTTCCTTTTGATTTTGGGACTCAGCAATTTTCCCTGTGAATTAAGACAAACCAATGCCTGAAGGTCTCCTGTGCTTATTTTAACCATCTGCTCCCGTTATGAACACTGGAGCATGCATTTCCTAGAAGAGGTTTCATAGCTCCTGTGTGTTAATGGAAAAGGGGAGTATAACAATGGGGATCTTGGAAGTTATTTTAATGTTTTCCAAAGGAAAGGAACCCACACTGCTCCCCAGAGTTCCTTTCCAATGACCCTGCAGTGGGAACGGAGGACAATGTATTGCTGGGTGCTTAAAATCCTCCCTCAGCGAAGCACAAAGAGACACTTTGTAAAGAAAAAAAGAGCAAGCATAGGTTCTCTTCGGGACCTTGTGGAGTGGTGTTTTCACGTTGGTCTCTTTGGCTCAATTATGCATAATCAGAAAGAAATGTGGGTTACTGGGAAGAGACAAAAAGCAGTGGCTAAAATACCAAAGTTGGCATGTGTTCTTTTTTTTAAAAGAAAATGCATATATTTTTAAATAAAATGTTTATTTTAAAAAGAAATGTAAAGCTTTTTTTTCTCATGGCTGTGTGATGTACCCAGGCCTTGTGCTATGTGCTATTTATATGTGTTATTTCCTTTTATTCCCACAATGGCCCCATGAAGTAGTATCATTATTATCCTCATTTTTGCAAATAAAGAAACCAGGCTCAGAGGATACATAAATTGCCTAAAGTTACACGACTGAGAAATGGCAGAGCCAAGAGTCAGACTGCGATTTGCCCACCTCCAAAGCCTGGATCTTAAGCACTGCACACACTACCTGAACTGATACTTACTATGGATCATACTAATACAATCAGAACTTTTACAAAACAGATTCTCAAGCTATGCATATGCCCATTAAGAAACACACATACATATACAACTTAGCCAATTCAATGTTTTCATCAGTTTAGTAACTGAGCAAGTTGAATAATAACGCAGGATAAATTGTGTATCAAGAGGCCTATATATATGGACACCCTGAATAAGACCTAGTTTTTAATCTACCTTTTCTTCTTAAGTTTATTCCTGCCTATTATTTTCTCATTGGTGAACATATGAACCACATAGGGGAAATGTCAGACTGTGAAAAGAGCCCTGGAGTGGACAAACATCCCAAGCCCTGGTTTAGCTAAGAACTGATCTTTCTCCCTACCACAGCTCTCTCTGCCCCTGTGTCAGTCTTACTTTCTGGTGGGCTCTCCCATGTAGAATCAACAAGGTCATGGGTTACCAGTAGCCCCGCATGTAGTAATTCCAGCAACAAGAGAGTTTCACAGTCCTGAGAGTCCTGGCAGAAATCTTAGAGCTTGCTCTCAGTGGTCCCAGCAGGTAATGGTCACCCCTGAATCCATCTCTATGGCCATGAGAAGTGGATATAAATACATGCACAGGGTCTGGATTCCCTGCTCAGCCCTGAGCTATGGAGTGGGATCATTTGAATCTTATGGACTGGCAGTAGGGAAGATGAGTTTTTCTAAGAGAAAATTGGGGAGCTAGTACCAAAGGGTGCTGAAAAGGCAGAAATAGTAGACTTCTACGACATAATTCCTACTTTCAGGAAGTTTGCCATCTAGCGAGGAGACAAGAAAATAGGGAATAATGCATAGTCTGATTAATTGCATGCTATGTGCTACTCAGAGGGCATTTGATAAAGTCTTGTGGGTGGAGGTGGAGGAAGGAGGGATGGCCAGGAAGAACTCTCCAGAGGAGGAAGCCACTAAGCCAAGACATTAAATGACACAGGAGTTAGGCAGGCAAACTACTAAGGAAAGGAGCATTCAGGTTGAGGAAATAGCCCATGCAAAGGCCTGAAGATTTAAGAGAATTGACCATCTTCAGGGGATGTAGAGAGTAGAACAAGGGGGCAGGGGTACTGCTGGTAGAAGTGTAGGAAAGAAAAGAGTGGCCGGGCACGGCGGCTCCCACCTGTAATCCCAGTACTTTGGGAGGCCGAGGTAGGTGGATCGTGAGGTCAGGAGTTTGAGACCAGCCTGACCAACATGGTGAAACCGTGTCTCTACTGAAAATACAAAAATTAGCCCAGCGTGATGGTGGGCTCGGAAGGCTGAGGCAGGAGAGTCACTTGAAACCGGGAGGCAGAGGTTGCAGTGAACCAAGATCGCGCCACTGCACTCCAGCGAAACTCCATTTCAAAGAAAAACAAAAAGAACAACAAACAGGGTGGCTTAAGCAACAGAAATGTGTTGCCTCACAATTCTGGAGACCAGATGCTTGGAATCAAGGTGTTAGCAGGGTTGGTTCCCTCTGAGGCTGTGAGGAAAGGAGCTGCTCCTGTCCCTTCTCCTTGGCTGACAGATGGCCATGTTCATGTCCACATGGCATTCTCCCTGTATCTCCGCATCATTTTCCTTCTGTATGTGTCTGTCTCTGTGTCCAAATTTCTCATTTTTATAAGGACTCCAGCTGTCTAGGATTAGAGCCCATCCTAATGACTTCATTTTATTTATTTATTTATTTATTTGAGACAGAGTTTCACTCTCATTGCCCAGGCTGGAGTGCAATGGCATAATCTCAACTCACTCCAACCTCTGCCTCCCAGGTCCAAGCAATTCCCCTGCCTCGGCCTCCAAAGTAGCTGGGATTGCAGATGCCTGCCACCATATTTCCAGCTAATTTTGTATTTTTAGTAGAGATGGGGTTTCTCCATATTGTTCAGGCTGGTCTTGACCTCCTGACCTCAGGTGATCCACCCGCCTCGGCCTCCCAAAGTGTTGGGATTACAGGCGTGAGCCACCGTGCCCTGCCTAATGACCTTACTTTAACTTGATTACCTCTGTAAAGGCCCTAGCTCCAAGTAAGCTCAAATTCTGAGGTGCTGAGTGTTAGGACTTCAATGTAGGAATTTTAAGGGAACACAATTCAATTGATAACAGGGGACAAGATGGGGGCCAGACCATGAAGGGACTCATAAGACACATTGAGGAGTCTAGACTTGTTTTGAAGACAGAGGGTCATCACTGAAGAGTTTTAAGCAAGACAGTGCTGCTATAACCCTTTCACCTTAGAAAGATGAGTCCAGCTACAGGGTGGATTGGAGTGTCAAGGACATGGGAGGGATAGCACAGTACATTTGTGTGAATTAGTCTGATAAATTGCTGTGCCCTCCTTATTCTACAGACATGAGAAATGATGAGTAACCTAACATATCGAATTTAGGACATAAAGAATGATGGGGTGGCCAAGTGCGGTGGCTCATGCCTGTAATCCCAACACTTTAGGAGGTCGAGGTGATCTGTCATTGCTTTAAATCAGTGGCCAAAAAATTGGCCTAAACAAAAGGCTGTTACAAAACTTGTTGGCGTAGGCACGGCTTCAGAAGTGTATAAAAGTACAATGATTTTACATTGTTTAGGGCCAGATAATCAAGAAAGTACTGTTCAGCCAATGATTACTTCAATTCCTGTGAATCTATGGGGTCGAGATTTGTTACAACAATGGGGTACAGAAATTATTATGCCTGCTCCATTATACAGCCCCACGAGTCAAAAAATCATGACTAAAATGGGATATATACCAGGAAAGGGATTAGGAAAAAATGAAAATGGCATTAAAGTCCCAATTGAGACTAAGAAAAATCAAGAAAGAAAAGGAATAGGATATCCTTTTTAGGGGCGGCCACTGTAGAGCCTCCTAAACCCATTCCATTAACTTGGAAAACAGAAAAACCGGTATGGGTAAATCAGTGGCCACTACCAAAGCAAAAACTGGAGGCTTTACACTTATTAGCAAAGGAACAATTAGAAAAGGGACACATTGAGCCTTCATTCTCACCCTGGAATTCTCCTGTATTTGTAATTCAGAAAAAATCAGGAAAATGGCGTATGTTAATGGACTTAAGGGCCATAAACGCTGTAATTCAACCCATGGGGCCTCTCCAACCTGGATTGCCCTCTCTGGCCATGATCCCAAAAGACTGGCTTTTAATTATAATTGATCTAAAGGATTGCTTTTTTACCATTCCTCTGGCAGAGCAAGATTGTGAAAAATTTGCCTTTACTATACCAGCCATAAATAATAAAGAACCAGCCACCAGGTTTCAGTGGAAAGTTTTACCTCAGGGAATGCTTAATAGTCCAACTATTTGTCAAACTTATGTAGGTGAAGTCCTTCAACCAGTTAGAGACAAATTTTCAGATTGTTATATCATTCACTATATTGATGATATTTTATGTGCTGCAGAAACAAGAGACAAATTAATTGACTGTTACACATTTCTGCAAGCAGAGGTTGCCAACGCAGGACTAACAATAGCATTTGATAAAATCCAAACCTCTGCTCCTTTTCATTATTTAGGGATGCAAATAGAAAATAGAAAAATTAAGCCACAAAAAATAGAAATAAGAAAAGACACATTAAAAACATTAAATGACTTTCAAAAATTGTTAGGTGATATTAATTGGATTCGGCCAACTCTAGGCATT
>NW_012118199.1:529702-529940 GCF_000951035.1 Colobus angolensis palliatus | reverse complement strand
AAGAGGCTTTGCTTGTGTTTCACCAGGAGAAAATCAGCTTCCTATTTGGATACCCACTAGACATTTGAAGTTCTATAATGAACCCATCGGCGATGCAAAGAAAAGTGCCTCCATGGAGACGAAAACACCGCAATTGAGCACCATTGACTCGCAGGATGCATCAAGTGGTGATATTAGAAAAACAGATGAAGTCACCATGCACCAAGAAGGCGGAGCTGCCAACCTGGGCACAGTTAAA
>NW_012118199.1:524789-527961 GCF_000951035.1 Colobus angolensis palliatus | reverse complement strand
CACGACTTGGATTAAGTCTATTGGAAACTCTACTGTAGTAAATTTTGGAATTATGTGTCTCTGTTTAATCGGTTTATTTTTAGTGTGCTGGACCAGTCGAAGAATCCTGCGCCAAAATCGAGAGAACGAACAAGCCTTCATCGCCATGGCACATTTATATAGAGGAAAAGGGAGAGAAAATGTCGCGGGAAGTCAGGGACCTTGAACAGAGGGACTGGCTGGAGCCACAACAGAAAAACATAAAATATAAAGATTTCATGGACATTTAATTAGTTCTCTAAAATTTATACTTTTGTAATTTCTTATGTCTGTCTTTGATCTCTTAATCCATCATTTTCTTTGTAAGATGAGGAGGATATATGTCACCTCAGGACCCTGTGATGATTGCCTTAACTGCACAAATTGTTTGTAGAGCATGTGTGTTTAAACAGTATGAAAACTGGGCATCTTGAAAAAAAGAACGAGACAACAGCGGTGTTCAGGAAACAAGGGAGGTAACCTTGAACTGGCCGCCGGTGAGCCGGACGGAACCGAGCCATATCTTTTCTCGTTTTGCACACAAATAGGAGAGATATCGCTGAATTCTTTTTCTCAGCAAGGAATATCCCTGAGAAGGAGAATGTGCTCTAAGGGTAGGCCTATAAATGACCCCCATGGAGGCGTGTAGCCTTTTACAGTTGAAGCCGAAGGGATGAAATAAGCCCCGGCCTCCTGTAGTGCTCTCAGACTTATTAGGATGAGGAAATTCCCACCTAATACATTTTGGTCAGTCAGGTTGTCTGCTCTCAAACCCTATTTCCTGATAAAATGTTATCAATGACTATGCGTGCTCTAAAATTTCATTAGCAATTTTAATTTTAATGTTAACACCATCCTGTAATCTCATCCTGCCTCCACTTGCTCTGTAATATTCTATTACTTTGTGAAATATGTAATCTCAGTGTCATGATGACAATGGTGATTTTGTAAAAAAGAAAAGGGGGAAATGTGGGGAAAAGAGAGGTCAGACTGTTACTGTGTTATTATAGATAGAAGTAAGTTTAAGAGACTCCATTTGGCTCTGTATTTGAGATGCTGTTAATCTGTGGCTCTACCCCCAATCTTGTCCTTGCTAGAAACATCGCTGTGCTAATTAAGGTTGAAAGGATTTTGGGCTGTAAGGAATGTGCTTTGTTAGGCAAATGCTTAAAGCCTGCTTGTGGTTGAAGGTCAGTACCATTCCCTTAAATCTCAGTAAAAGAAAAACATCTGTCTCCTGCCCATCCCTGGGAAAATGCAACATCTCTGTGTATCTGTATGCCTTACTGCTGATTTACTCCCTTATCTTTTTGGCAATAAATACTGAGGGAACTCAGAGACCAGTGCCAGTGTGGGTCCTCTGTAAGCACAGCACTGGTCCCCTGGGGCTTCGCTTTTCTTTCTCTATACTTTGTCTCTGTGTCTTTATTTCTTTTCTCAAGTCTCTCGTTCCACCTAGCGAGAAGCACCCACAAGTGTGGAGGGGCAGGCCACCCCTTCATAAGACATAGACATTTCTTTCTTCTTTTCTCCTCTTCTTCCTCCTCTTCCTCCTCTTCTCTCCCCTTCCCACCATCCTTCCTCACCTCCCCTTCTTCTTTTGCAAATACATTTAAATTTTATTTTAAATCTATTCTTCTAGGTGGCAAAAATTAAGTTTTAGGCAATTCCATCTTCATTCCCCATCTTGGCCAAAGCTGCCTCCTCCTCCTGATCACCATCTTTGATCCCAATAGCTTTCACATCCAGCTCTTTCAGGTACATTTGTATATCTCCACAGCACACATGCAGACACCAAATCATTGCACATGGCTTGGGTGCAGGGAGCTCTAGGGCTACCACTGGCCTGTGGTATGGGTACCTTAGACACTTCATCTAGATGTCTTACTGGTCCTGTGTCTTACAAGGCAGAAGATCTCTGTGAGCTTGGCCATGACTAGCCTTCACTCCAGGAGTGGTGTACAGTTTCTCCACTGTGCTCAGATGCCCCAAAATGATATATCTGTCTCCAGTCTGCCTGCCCCCAACTTCATTGTTGACCGTGGGGAAAAGCAAGGCGCATGCTACTTTCTCAGAGAAACCCACCGTAGCAGTCAGCTTAGACTCAATTATGTTACAGCAATAAACAATCCCCAAACCTCTGATTTAAAACAGCAAAGATACCTTTTTCACTCCAGCTGGAGGGCCACATCATTGTTCCACAGCAACCCCTAACTGGTTCATTGCCAGTATTAAGAAGAAGAGGGCAGTGTTGGGGTCCGCGTGTTTCCTAAACAAAGGAATGAGCACACAAGACAACACAGGACAAGACATACATGGCGGCCGCACGGAATGGCACACTCTGCTTTATTTTATACAGCCGTTTGTGGAATGTTACCAAGTCATGGGGCATGTGTTGCTTCTCTGACCTTTCCTTGACTCCCAAGATCAGTAAACATTGACCAGTTCCCAGAGCCCACTGTTTACAGCTGGCTCCTTTGTCCTTTCTGTTTGCAGAGAAAGACCGTCCTGCTTTGTCTGCAAGAGCAGGGCTTATCGGGAACGTCTCGTTTGCGAGCACACAGTCCTCTCCAGGCAGGATCACAAAATGACTCCTAAAACATCTGCCCTCAGAAGAAGCATAAAAGTCACTTCTGTGCATATTCATTGTTCAAAGAAAATCACATGACCAATCTTTAACTCAACAGTAAGGTAAAATAGAATCCTTCCCATAGGCATTGGCAATGAAATTTTTTGGGCATTAATAGTATCTACACAAGCATCATCTACTTTTCTTCTCTCTTTCTCTCTCGCTTTTCAGTCCCCATCACCATTTTCAACATCTTACAGCCTGTGGGTTCTTTATTTAGACTAAGCAGGATGATATATTCTTTATAATCTACTATTTCTGACATAGACTATTAAAGCTTCAAAACCTGTATTCTGGAAACTCAAAACTCTGTCCTGAAGAACTCTATTCTGTCACGTGTTTCTGAAGCTCTTGTTTCTGCACTATTATCCCTTCCCTGAGCTAGAAAGCAGAAAATGCACTAGCTGCTTCCTGAGTGAAGGGGGCATTCAAAGGAAGACAGAAAATATGTGGAGAAGCCACCAGTTAATAAAATATTATTGGACCACACTCTGTCAGGGGAGGCTACCAAGGGGATTTCCCTTT
>NW_012118199.1:522660-524119 GCF_000951035.1 Colobus angolensis palliatus | reverse complement strand
CAAAGGACATGAACCCATCCTTTTTTATGGCTGCATAGTATTCCACGGTGTATATGTGCCACATTTTCTTTATCCAGTCTATCATTGATGGGCATTTGGGTTGGTTCCAAGTCTTTGCTATTGTGAACAGTGCTGCAATAAACATACACGTACATGTGTCTTTATAGTAGAATGATTTATAATCCTTTGGGTATATATCCAGTAATGGGATTGCTAGGTCAAATGGTATTTCTAGTTCTAGATCCTTGAGGAATCACCACACTGTCTTCCACAATGGTTAAATTAATTTACACTCCCCCCAACAGTGCAAAAGTGAGGAACTAAATTTTGAATTTTAATTAGTTTAAATTTCAACAACCGCTTGTGGTGAGGGGCTACTATATTCAACAGTGCAGTTCTAGAAGTTACCAGAGATAGTGTTGCTAAAAGTCATACCTTAATGTCTTACTATTATTTATACACATAAAAAGCATGTTGTACTTTGCTTTTTTAAAAATCTCAAAATGGAAATAATTTCACTTAACATAGACATTGTATAGACATTATAGGTACAACATAGTTGGTTAAAAGCAAATAATGCCTTCATTTATTCACTGGCTAGAGCTGTCTGACCTAATAAGCAGAGGCTAAATTCACAATTAATTAAAGATTTCATGTTCATTCAGCCAAGACATGCCTCAAACCATTTTTTGTATAGCTAGCCAGCAAGATACTTAGAGACATATTTAGGACATCTTGAAACTATAATCAACATATGCAATCGCATTTCAAAGAAGATCCTTCCTTTATAAGATTAGTAATTCTGTTGTACGAAGTATAATCATTTTGTAGTAAATGAATATGGCAATGTACTACATGAAAATTGATATGTAATTTGATTATTGGTAATTTAACAAATAGTTCTCTTACCAGAGTTCAGGAAGCATATTTCTCTATTTAGGGATGAGGAAACAGAGGTTTGGAGAGGTTAGGCAATTTTCCTAAGGTTATATAACAGGCATGTGGAATTCTGAGGCAGGAACTCCTATTTGTTTAATCCAAAGCGCCTAGCACCCAACAATACTTCTCTTACTTGATATATAATGATAAAACATTGATATATAATGATAAAACCTAACTGCAATCACCTATCTTTTTCTTTTTTCTTTTTTCTTTCTTTTTTTTTTTGGGGGGGGGACAGAGTCTAGCTCTGTTGCTTAGGTTGGAGTGCAGTGGCACAATCTCGGCCCACTGCAACCTCTGCCTGCCTCCCGGGTTCAAGTGATTCTCCTGCCTCAGCCTCCCAAGTAGCTGGGATTAAGGGCGCCCGCCACCACGCCCAGCTAATTTTTGTATTTTTAGCAGAGACGGGGTTTCACTGTGTTGGCCAGGCTGGTCTCGAACTCCTGACCTCATGATCCACCAGCCTTGACCTCCCAAACTGCTGGGATTACAAGCGTGAGCCATCGCGCCCGGCCCA
>NW_012118199.1:516304-521314 GCF_000951035.1 Colobus angolensis palliatus | reverse complement strand
GACGGTGGGCAGGTAGGTCACCCGCGGGCACCGGGGCCAGTGCGCGCCCGCGAGGCTGCATCCGCCGGGGCGCGCAGGTGATGGATCCCGCCCGGCCTCCTGTGCTCCTTCCTGCCGTCCCTTCCCCTGCAGCAGCTCCCTTGAGGCGCTGCTCGCAGGCGCGACCCCTCCTCCCTGAACTTTACAGACCCCGGAGCCCTTCACACGCGCCGCCTTCTGCTCCGGGCTCCGGTTGCCAAGCACAAAGTGTGACGCATCCTTTACCTGCGTCCCCGGCTGCCCCTCCGCTTCGTCCTCCCTGCCTTTCCCGGGGACTCCCTTCTCCCTCTGGCCGCGTATCTTCCTGGAAGCAAGTGTTTGCTTAGATTGTGCTGGAGGCAGCCGAACCGCAGTCGGTCTCCGGAGATCTCTTTCCTCCCCTCCCCTGCGCCGAGTTCAGGGCTGTTCCCGGGTCCAGGGAAAGTGCTGGGCCTGGTCGGCCTGCCCCTCCCGCTGTGTTTATTTTCAGGGACTATGACTGTAGGAGATTCTGGATCACTTTCCTGGCCGGGTTTCTTAAGGCGTTTGGTTGGGGGAAAGAGTGAGGGGTGGGAGAGGAAGGAAGGTGCTGGTGAAACGGCGTTGCTGCCTGCTTGATGTTAAGACTGATTTCAGTGGAGGGAGGGAGGCTACAAAAACGAGGCCCAAGTCCTAGGGAAGGTGAGAATCGCAGCCAGGTAGGGGAGGGGGACAGAGGCCCCACAGTCAGAAGAGTCAGGCCCTGGGAAGCTACAAGACCCCGCCTGCTGCCATCACGGTGAAAATGGGCTGTATCTGGACTCCAGGAGAGGCTCTGCGGGGTGCCAACATCTATTAAGATTACATAAAAATCCTAGTGGGTCTCTCCCAAGATTAGACATTCTTTGAACACAGGATCGTTAGGTAGAGGGGATTTTTCCTGGAACCCGTACTCCTGGGGAGGGATTTCCGTTGCTGGTGTAGCAAAGGAATTCAGGTGTGCAGTTCTAAAGCAATCAGAAAGCAAAGAATCCAGCCTTGGGAGCAGTTCAAATGCAAGCTCAACGCATCGAGAGGGCTCTCCACTAGGTTTACGGAGAAACCAAATACCTTTCTTGGGTGGGAAGTGGAGCCTGAACTGGCACCTGGTAGGATGGGGGTGGGGACATCCCTGGGAAATAGGGGACATCTGAACTCCCATCTAAGCATACTTCCCTAGTTACAGTGGGCATTTGAGGGCAGGGGATGCGGTGGCTTCTTATGCTTCCAGGGACTCCAGATGGTTTGCAAGTAACGATGTCTAAAATTGACTTGGATTCATTTTTCCTTCCCAAACACATGTGCTTTAACGTGAGGGGGAATTTATGAATAGCAGAGTCAGGTTAGCCCAGATTTCTGGCATGGTATTGCCACAGATATAGCCTCACGTGGACTGCCTTTTGATGTGTTGGATGCCGAGATAGTGTTTCCTGGTATTCGTTGTTTAGCAGATGACAGTCAAGCCGACCCGTCTTTAATGTCTTGGCTTCTTCATCACCCTGCAGGCGGGCATTGACCATCACCTTAGACCAGCCAAGTGACCAGGAGGCCCCTGACACCAGACTTGGTTTGCTGCTTTCTCTGGGTCTTGGGGTTTCAGTGCAGTGCTAGAATCTAAATGTTCAGAACTTCTCCAGGGCCTATGGTAGAGGAATTACTTTGCCATAACATATGAGTGTGCTCATCTTTATAAGATAATCCAAATTGTTTTCCAAAGTGGTTGTTCTAATTTAAACTCTCACCTTCTGTGTAAGTTTGAGATGATCTTGTTGATCCACAGTTTCTCCATATTTGGTGATATGGTTTGGCTATGTCCCCACCAAAATCTCAGCTTGAATTCTATCTCCCAGAATTCCCACGTTGTGGGAGGGACCCAAGGTGAGGTAATCGAATCACGGAGGCCGGTCTTTCCTGTGGTATTCTTGTGATAGTGAATAAGTCTTATGAGGTCTGATGGGTTTATCAGGGGTTTCTGCTTTGGCTTCCTCCTCATTTTCTCTTGCTGCTGCCATGTAAGAAGTGCCTTTCACATCCTGCCATGACCAAGGCCTCCCCCACCATGTAGGACTGTAAATCCAATTACAGTTATTTTTCTTAACACCTCTTTTTGTTCTCAGACTGAGGTATTCTTTATCAGCAGTGTGAAAGCGGACTAATACAGTAAATTGGTACCAGTGGAGTGGAGTGCTGCTAAAAAGTTACCCCAAAATGTGGAAGCGACTTTGAAACTTGGTAACAGGCAGAGGTTGGAACAGTTTGGAGGGCTCAGAGGAAGACTGGAAAATGTGGGAAAATTTGGAACCTCCTAGAAACTTGTTGAATGGCTTTGACAAAAATACTGATAGTGTTATGAACAATAAGGTCCAGGCTAAGGTGGTCTCAGATGGAGATGAGGAACTTTTTGGTAACTGGAGTAAAAGTGACTCTCGTTATGTTTTAGCAAAGAGAGTGGCAACACTTGGCCCCTGCCGTAGAGGTTTGTGAAACTTTGAATTTGAGAGAGATGGTTTATGGTATCTGCTGGAAGAAATTTCTAAGCAGTAAAGCATTCAAGAGGTGACTAGGGTGATGTTAAAGGCCTTCAGTTTTATAAAGGAAGCAGAGCATACAGGTTTGGAAAATTTGCAGCCTGACAATGTGATAGAGAAGAAAATCCCATTTTCTGAGGATAAATTCAAGCTGTCTGCAGAAATTTGCATGAGTAACGAGAAGCTGAATGTTCATCCTCAAGACAATGGGGAAAATGTCTACAGGACATGTCACAGGTCATCATAGCAGCCCCACCCATCATGAGCCTGGAGGCCTAGAAGGAAAAAGTTGTTATTTGGGCCAGGCCCAGGTTGACTCTGCTGTATGTAGCCTACGGCCTTAGTGCGGTGCATTTCAGCCCCTCCAGCCATAGCTGAAAGGGGCCAACATAGAACTCAGGCCATGGCTTTGAGAGTACAAGCACCAAGTCTTGGCAGCTTCCACATGGTGTTGAGCCTGCATGTGCACAGAAGTCAAGAACTGAGGTTTGGAAACTGTCACCTAGATTTCAGAGGATGTATGAAAATTCCTGGATGTCCAAGCCGAAGTTTGCTGCAGGGGTGCAGCTCTGATGGAGAGTCTCTGCTAGGGCTGTGCAGAAGGGAAATGTGGGATCGGAGCCCCTATGCACAGTCCCTACTGGGGCACTTCCTAGTGGAGCTCTTAGAAGAGGGCCACTGTCCTCTAGACCCCAGAAAGGTAGATTCACTGACAGCTTGCACTGTGAGACTGGAGAAGCTGCAGACACTCACCATAAGCCCATAAAAACAGCCAGGAGGTGGGCTAAAGCCACAGGGGCAGAACAACCCAAGACCATGGGAGCCCACCTCTTGCATCAGCATGACCTTGATGTGAAACATGGAGTCAAAGGAGATCATTTTGGATCTTTAAAATTTGACTACCTTGCTGGATTTCTGACTTGCATGGGGCCTGTAACCCCTTTGTTTTGGTCAATTTCTCCCATTTGGAACAGCTGCATTTACTCAATTATCTGTACCCTCATTGTATCCAGGAAGTAACTAGCTTGCTTTGGATTTTACAGGCTCATAGGTAGAAGAGACTTGCCTTGTCTCAGATGAGACTTTGGACAGCAGACATTTGGGTTAATGCTGAAATGAGTTAAGACTTTGGGGGACTGTTGGGAAGGCATGATAGGTTTGGAAATGTGAGAACATGAGATTTGGAGGGGGCTAGGAGCAGAATAATATGGTTTTACTATGTCCCTACCCACATCTCAACTTGAGTTGTATCACTCAGAATTCCCACATGTTTGAGGAGGGACCCAGGGGACGGTAGTTGAATCCCTGGGGCCAGAGATTCCCATGCTATTCTTGTGATAGTAAATAAGTCTCACAAGGTCTGATGGGTTTTTCAAGGCTTCGTGTTTTGCTTCTTTGGCTTCCTTCTCATATTCCTTTGCCACTGCCATGTAAGAAGTGCTGTTCATCCACCACCATAACTCTGAGACCTCCTCAGCCGTGTGGAACCCTTAATCCAATTAAGCCTCTTTTTCTTCCCCATCTCAAGTATGTCTTTATCAGCAGTGTGAATGTGGACTAGTACATTTGGTATTTTCAAACTTCTTAATATTTTTAGAGAGAATAGATATGTAGTATCTTGTGTATTTTCCTGATTACTAATGAGGGTGAGAAAATTTTTATGTTTTGGGGACTTTCTCTTTTGTGAAATCCCTATTAATGTCTTTTCCCAATTTTCTGTTGGGTTGCTATTTTCAAAATTAATTCATAGGAGCTCCTTACACTTTGTCAATATGATATTAATCTTTCATAGGTTTTAGGTATTGCAAATATCTTCCTCTAGTTTATAGTTTATCTTTTTTATAGTTTATCTTTTCAATTTTTAACTATTTTTTTTAATTTTTAGATTTTTTTTGAGACAGAGTCTCGTTCTGTCATTCAGGCTGGAGTGCAGTGGCTCACTGCAACCTACACCTCCCGGATTCAGATGATTCTCATGCCTCAGCTTCCCAAGTAGCTGGGATTACAGGTGTCTGCCACCAATGCCTGGCTAATTTCTTGTATTTTTACTAGAGACTGGGTTTCACCATGTTGGGCAGCCTGGTCTCAAACTCCTGACCTCAGGTGTTTGGGATTACAGGCTTGAGATACCATGTCCAGCCCATCTTTCCACTTTTTGATGTAAAAAGTTCTTAATTTTGTGATAGCCAGAATGTCTATTCTTTTTTAATGGTTAAATGGCTTTTTGAGTCTCATTCACTTACATTTTCTACTAAAAGTTTTAAAGTTTTGTTTCTGACATGTAAGTCTGGTCCATCTGGAATTTAATGTTTGTATATAGAGCACAGTAGAAATATAATTTCATTTTTGTTTCCTATATCAATAACCACTATTTTTCTATTCTATTTATTGAAAAGTCCTTTCTTTCCTTGCTGATCTGCCATGTGATCTACATCACATATCAAAG
>NW_012118199.1:515001-515638 GCF_000951035.1 Colobus angolensis palliatus | reverse complement strand
AACTAGGACTCTAAGGCATGCATCACTACATCCAGCTAATTTTTTAAAAAATTATTTTTTTTTTTGTAAGATGGGGATCTTTCTCTGCTGTCCAGGCTGGTCTCAAAACTTTTGGCCTCAAGCAATCCTCCCACCTCAGGCTCCCAAATTGCTGGGATCACAAGAGTGAGCCACCACATCTGGCTCCATTTTGCATATTTTAAGACCATTTTTAAAAAGCTGCTCAAGCCTGCTTTTTTCTCTTGGTGCTACTTGCAACTCCCTTACTTAGCCTTGGAAATACTGTTAGTGAAGAAAATCCAAAGAGTCGAAATATAGAATATTCTTTCTTTTCTTCTAATTGCAAAAGAACAGACACCCTCCTGAATCATAAAGCTACTTTTGATAAATTGGTGAACTGAGAGCATACACAGTATTCTTAATTCTGTTCTAATTTCAGAGACCTTAGGGATTCAACTACCTTCCCCTGGGTCCCTCCCCTAACACGTGGGAATTCTGAGCTATACAATTCAAGTTGAGATGTGGGTAGGGACATAGTCAAACCATATTATTCTGCTCCTGGCCTCTCCAAATCGCATGTCCTCACATTTCCAAATCTATCATGCCTTCCCAACAGTCCCCCAAAGTCTTAACTCAT
>NW_012118199.1:512528-514060 GCF_000951035.1 Colobus angolensis palliatus | reverse complement strand
AATTGAGTACATCTGCTTCTATGAGATTCTCTTTTAAATTGAATTACAATCTAATTTGAAATGTCAGTAAAAAGTTTAAATATTCAACTCAATTATATTAAATTTTGTTTGGTTTTGTTTTGAGACCAAGTTTAGCTGTTGTTACCCAGGCTGGAGTATAATGACGTGATTTCAGCTCACTGCAAGCACCTTGTCCCAGATTCAAGCAATTCTCCTGTCTCAACCTCCCAAGTAGCTGGGATTACAGGAGCCTGCCACCACGCCTGGCTGGTTTTTCTATTTTTAGTAGAGATGGGGTTTCGCCATGTTTGCCAGGCTGGTCTCGAACTCCTGACCTCAGGTAATCCACCCACCTCAGCCTCCCAAAGTGCTGGGATTACAGGCGTGAGCCACCGTGCCTGGTCTTTTTAGATTATTTTACTTTATTTTAATTACTTATTTTTATGACTTTATTGTTACAAAAATGCTAGTTTAAAAAAAAATCAATCAATATAACAAAGAACAAAGAAGATGATCAACAAGCATTCCCACCTCCAAGATCTAGAAATAAGTGTCATCATTCCAAAAGTTGATACATGGTGGATTCCTTCACACCAGTTTGCAGTACAAAGTAACCCCTTGCCTGTAGAAAACATTATTATTATCATTATTATTTTTGAGACACGATTTGACTCTTGTGGCCCAAGCTGGAGTGCAATGGTGCAATCTCAGCTCACTGCAACCTCTGCCTCATGGGTTCAAATGGTTCTCCAGCCTCAGCCTCCCAAGAAGCTGGGATTACCGACACATACCACAATGGCTGGCTAATTGTGTGTATTTTCAGTAGAGACAGGGTTTCACCATGTTGGCCAAGCTGGTCTTGAACTCCTGACCTCAGGTGGTCTAGTTGCCTCAACCTCCCAAAGCGCTGGGATTACAGGTATGAGCCAACACACCCAGACTAGAAAACATTATTCGGTAGCAAACAGTAGCAGTATGCTTGGGGGTTTTAGGATTGATTCTTTTCAAATCTCTAGAAAAGCTCAATACATTATCTTAGGCTATGATCCCAAGGCAGAGTCTCATCTGTTAATTGGGGGCAGGTCTAAGTGTCCTTTCAGCTCTGAGATTAATGGTTTTCCAGGTTGATCTGCTACCTGCCACCCACCCATCCTCGGTTTTGTTTGTTTGCTTTTACAGAGACAGTGTCTCACTATGTTGACCAGGCTGGTCTTGAATTCCTGGCCTCAAGCGATCCTCGTACCTTGGCCTCCCAAAGTGCTGGAGTTACAGATGTGAGCCTCTGTGCTCAGCCCATCCTTGGCTGTTCAAGTGTGAAGGTAAATAGTAAATGCCAAGTTTACATCTGGGTCAGAAGTAGAGATGCCCCAGGGCAGAATCAAAACCCTAATCAGGCCTCCCACTGCATGAAGACCTTATTTTCTAAAGCTTAAACCTGGACAAAGGTGGCCGGGCACGGTGGCTCAGGCCTGTAATCCCAGCACTTTGGGAGATCAAGGCGGGTGGATCATGAAGTCAGGAGATCAAAACCA
>NW_012118199.1:497229-511453 GCF_000951035.1 Colobus angolensis palliatus | reverse complement strand
ATTCTTTTGAGTGCAGGCATAACTCATGTTATTACACTTGCTGATATTGTGTTTTTCACAAATTGAAGGTTTGGCAATCATGCGTGGAGCGTCTATCTGTCCCACGTTTCTATCATCATGTGCTCACTTTGTGACTGTCACATTTTGGTAATTCTTACAATACATTAAACTTTTCCATTACTATTATCTCTGTTACAGTGATCTGTGATAGGTGATCTTTGATATAACTGTTGTAAGTATGTTGAACCAGGCCAGGCCCCTATATGATGGCAAAATTAATTGATAAACATTGTGTGTGTTCTGACTGCTCCCCTGACCAGCCGTTTCTCCATCTCTCTCTCCTTGGCCCTCCCTATTCCTTGAGACTCAACAATATCAAAATTATACCAATGAATAATCCTCCAATGGCCTCTTAGGGTTCAAATAAAAGGAAGATACATGTCTTTCACTTTCAGTCCAAACCAAGAAATGATTAGGCTTAATAAGGAAGGCCATGTTGAAATCTGAGACAGGCTGAAAACTATATTTCTTGTGCCAAAGTGAGCCAAGTTGTAAATGCAAAGAAAAAGTTCTCGAAGGAAATTAGAAATGTTACTCCAGTGAAAACATACATGATAAGAAAACAAATCGCTAATCACTATGGCTAGTGCCTAGAGGAGTACTCCACTCCCTGTGAGCATGCAAGAGATATTATCTAATGAATTGGAAAAGAGCAAACCAGAAGTGGCTTTATTCTCCCCCTTGGACTCCTTTGTACTAATTTTTAAGTCTTGGTTGGAAATCACTGAGTACATTCATAATGTGCATGACAGAAATCAGTCTTCTAGTAGTTTATCTTCATTTAGCTCTGGAAGTTTACCTTTGCCTTAGTTTTGGAAGTCAATCTTAGTTTGTAGTTCTGAAGTTCTCATTTGTGTTGAACACATTAAAGACTAGATTTAAAAATTGCCTTCAAGATTTTTCTTACCTATAAGACTTACTCCTCCTTCTATATGCTGAAAATTGACCCTGGAGGCCAGGCGCGGTAGCTCACACCTGTAATCCCAGTACTTTAGGATGCCAAGGTGGCTGGATCACGAGGTCAGGAGTTCAAGACCAGCCTGGCCAAGACGGTGAAACCCCATCTCTACTACAAATGCAAAAATTAGCCGAGTGTGTTGGTGGCTGCCTGTAGTCCAAGGTACTCCATAGGCTGGGACAGAGAATTGCATGAACTGGAGGGCGGAGTTGCAGTGAGCCAAGATCATGCCACTGTGCTCCAGCCCGGGTGACGGAGGGAGACTCCATCTCAAAAAAGAAAAAAATAAATAAAGAGGGAATGAAAATTGACTCTGGAGAGAATACTATAAGATTATGAGTTAGTGGAAAAGTGATCAGATTAATAAATGTATATTGGTAGTTGAATTTCACAAAGAAATAGAGATAATCATGATTATACCTTTATTTTTACAAGAAGAGATGATACAACTAGAGTATGTGTCTACAGGAGTAATAATGGTTTCCAAAGAGTATTTTTTTAAAGGAAAAAAAGTGAGCATGAATTAACTCTTTAATGTAAGCTCTAAAGTAACACTTGGTTGTGAGTCTAAATGGTACCATCTAGCACCTTTATGTTTTAAGGGTCTTCCAATGTTTCCAGAAAAAGCCCTTGTTTTCAATGTTTTTTTATAGACAAAATCTCTTTTCCTGGCAAAAGCTGCTCTGAAAAACCTCAACTGGGGAAGTTAAAATTTTTCCCTGAATTACAAAATCTACATATTTTGGCCTTTCATTTTGGAGGAGTGCAAAAGTTGGAAGTAAGAATTTTTATTTTAAGTACTTTCAGTGCTAAAAAAATGCAGTCACTGTGTTATATAAAATAGTTCACAGGTTGGTCACTCATAATAATTGACTCTAAGGCTTTTATTCAGAAAACAGCAGAAAGATTAAATCTTGAATTAAGTCTTATTGGGGAAATGGCTACTGTGTAGATGGAGTTTTAGAGTAATAATGAAATTCTACCTAGAATGCAAAATTGCGTAAATGAATTATATAGCATGTTGTTGGGATTTTTTCATTTTGTGACACAGTCTCATGCTGTCACCCAGGCTGGGGTGCAGTGGCATGATCTCATCTCACTGCAACCTCCACTTCCTGGGTTCAAGTGATTCTCCTGCCTCAGGAGAATCCTCAAGTAGCTGGGTTTATAGGCCTGAGCCACTACTCCTAGCTAATTTTTCTATTTTTAGTAGAGACAGGGTTTTGCCATGTTGGCCAGGCTGGTCTCGAACTCCTGACCTCAGGTGACCCTACGGCTTCAGCCTCACAAAGTGCTGGGAGGTATAAGCCATCTCCCACAGCTGGAATTTTTTTTTAACGTGCAGAAGATCAAAGCTGCTTGGAAGGAGTGCCTGTAATTTTCCAGTAAGCCACAAATTAAGATGGCATCTTATATACCAGCAGAGTAACTCTAGCTTCCAGGGGGTGGGTGGAAAGTTTGAGGTTCTGTGAAGATTTAGGAGCATCTTGATAAAGAACTTTATAAGCTTCTTTCTCTTTAATAAACACTTGTCTTACATCTTGCTGTCATTAAAGGCAGCTGTTCCTGAAATTTCAAACACTTAAGTACATCCACAAAACAAGAATGTGGTGATCTTCATTTCCCTTCAACTATAATTTGCTCAGTGATACCTCAGTGTTGTAACTGTACTGTGACACCTGGCACAGTGCTTTGATCTTGCGATAACCTCTGTATTGACCTGTAGGAGACCTAAGAGACCTTTCTCTTTTTGAGTTTGAATCATAGGCTTGATGTAGTCTCTTGTTTTATGTACTTGTTCCTAATGTAAAAGTGCTTAACTGCTTCTTGGTTGTATTGGGTAGCATTGGGAAAAGGTTTAACTGGATATTCTTGAATCACCTTTATAATAAACCAATTCTATAATATTTAAATAAAGAAAACAAAGCCTTATTGCTTGGTGTGGAGAAAGTTGAAGTGGCCTGGATAGAAGATCAAGCCAACCACAACTTTCCATTAAGCCAAAGCCTAACCCTTAGCAAGGCCCTAATTCTCTTCAATTTTATGAAGGCCAAGAGAGATGAGGAAGCTGCAGAAGAAAAGTCTGAAGTCAGCGTAGGTTGTTGGTTCATGAGGTTTAAGGAAGAAAGCCATCTCTGATATAACAGTGCAAGATGAAGCTGCAAGTTCTGATGTAGAAGCTGCAGTAAGTTATCCAGAATGTCTGGCTAAGATCATTGATGAAGGTGGCTGTCATGCGTGTCCATGAGAAGAGACCACCAAACAGGCTTTGTGTGAACAGCATGGCTGTTTATTTCACCTGAGTGCAGGTGGGCTGAGTCGGAAAAGAGAGTCAGCGAAGGGAGATAAGGGTGGGGCCGTTTTATAAGATTTGAGTAGGTAAAGGAAAATTACAGTCAAAGGGTGGTTGTTCTCTGGCAGGCAGGAGTAGGGGTTACAAGATTCTCAGTGGGGGAGCTCTTTGAGCCAGGATGAGCCAGGAAAAGGAATTTCACAAGATAACATCATCGCTTAAGGCAATGACCGGCTATTTTCACTTCTTTTGTGGTGGATTGTTATCAGTTAAGGAGTGGCAGGGCATTTGCACTTCTTTTGTGATTCTTCAGTTGCTTCAGGCCATCTGGGTGTATACACGCAAGTCATAGGGGATGCAATGGCTGGGCTTGGGCTCAGAGGCCTGACATTCCTGCCTTCTTATATTAATAAGAAAAATAAAATAGTGTGAAGTGTTGGGGCGGTAAAAATTTTTGGGGGGTGGTCTGGAGAGAGAATGGACGATGTTCCTCAGGGCTCCTTCAAGCGGGCTTAAGGGTGGCGTGGGAAGCTAGAGTGGGAGAGATTAAGCTGAAGGAAGATTTTGAGGTAAGGGGTGATATTGTGGGGTGGTTAGAAGAAACATTTGTCATATTGAATGATTGGTGTGGCCTGGATGCAGTTTTGCATGAATTAAAAAACTAAACAGAGGACACAAGGTAAGAGAAAGAGAAAAACCAGGTGCTGAAGGACTAAGAATTGGGTAGACCTAGCACATCTAATTAGAGAGTGCTTAAGGAGGCTCAGCATAGCCTTGCCAGCAAAGATTATTTATTTACTTTAAGAGGAAATTTAAAGTGGTGGTTTGGGATAGCACTATGAGATACCAGCTGTGATGGCTTGGAGAAAAGGTGTAAACTGAAAGAAATCAGGCACATTCCTCAGTCCTGGGCCCAGCAAATACATTCAGCTTGACACCATATATCTCTCAATTTCCTGAGCCCAGTACAAACACGGCCCAGTGCAAATACAGACACCATATATCTCGGCTTGGGAAATCCTGGGAAATCCCCGATAAGGGCGCCGCCGTTTGTAGTTTTACTGAAAGCACGGGAACAATAGATAACTGCTAAATGTATAACTTAATATGTTAACCAATTGTAATGCTGTAACCTAAAGAATTCCCTTTTTCCCTGTTCCTCTGTAACCTTACAAATCCTATTTTCATTGGGCTATAAAAAGTGAGCGCACGCATTGTTTGAGGCCCTCTTGTATGTTGAGAAACGGAGGGACCAAGTTCGAACTTGCATTAAAGATCCTTGCCGCTTGGCTTTGACTCTGGACTCTGGTGGTCTTCTTCGGGGAATAAACGGTCTGGGCATAACAAAACCGGCAGTGTAAACACAAGCAGGGCATTTATGAGTAGTTGAGAACGGTGAATAGGAGTATGGCTAGACAGAAGACAGAAGGGATGAAAGTTTTTTGGGGTGCAGTCCAAGTTGGTCTGGTGTCTGGAATGAGACTGGGACCTAATAAAAAGGAGTGTCCACACAGGAGCTCAAATGGGCTGTAACCTGTAGCATTCCGAGGACAGGCCTGAATTCTGAGAAAGGAAAGTGGTAAAAGTATTGTCTAGTCGTTTTTAAGTTGGTGACTGAGCTTGGTGAGGTGTGTTTTAAAAAGACTATTAGTCTGTTCTACCTTTCCTGAAGATTGAGGACGGCAAAGGATATAAAGGTTTCACTGAATACTAAGAGACTGAGAAACTGCTTGGGTGATTTGACTATTAAAAGCTGGTCTATTATCAGACTGTATAGAGGTAGGAAGGCCAAACTGAGGAATTATGTCTGACAGAAGGGAGGAAATGACCGTGGTGACCTTCTCAGACCCTGTGGGAAAGGCCTCTACCCAACCAGTGAAAGTGTCTACCCAGACTAAGAGATATTTTAGTTTTCTGACTCAGGGTATGTGAGTAAAGTCAATTTGCCAGTCCTGGGCAGGGGCAAATCCCCGAGCTTGATGTGTAGGAAAGGGAGGGGGCCTGAACAATCCCTGAAGGGTAGTAGAATAGCAGATGGAACACTGAGAACTGATCTCCTTGAGAATAGATTTCCATGATGGAAAGGAAATGAGAGGTTGTAAGAGACAGGCTAGCGGCTTGTAACCTACATAGAAGAGGTTATGAAATGACGACAGAATAGAATGGGCCTGTGAGGTTGGAAGGAGATAATTTTCCTTGGCCTAAGAACCATTTGTCTTGTGTGTGAAGAGATTGATAGGTGGAAATTTCAGAGGAGGAGTAGGTGGGAGTGGCCGATGTGAAGGAGGAAAACTGCTGTGAGAATTTGGAAGCTCCTTTTTTAACTCACTTATCAGCATAAGCATTGTCCTGAGCGATGGAATCTGATGCCTTTTGGCTATTTTAGCTACCTTATCAGCATAAGCGTTGTCTTGAGCAAAGGTTGGGGGAAGAAAATAGGGGATTTTCTATTTTTTTAGAAAATAGAAAATTTTTAGCTACCTTATCAGCATAAGCGTTGTCTTGAGCAAAGGTTGGGGGAAGAAAATAGATTTTGGAAGTTATCAGAACTGTAGAGAGTTGAGCATAGTTTGTGATTTTTAGGGCCTCTAACAGTATTAAAGCGGTGGCAGCTGCTGCGCGCAGACATGAAGGCTAGGCTAAAGCAGTAAGGTCATTTGGACAGAAAGACTACAGGACACCGTCCCAGCTCTTGGGTAAGAATTCTGTCTGCACTAACGATGCCTAGGAAGGAAAGGAGTTGTTGTTTTGTAGAAGGGAGGGTTTGGGAGATTAGCCGGACACGATCAGCAGGGAGAGTAAGTGTGTATTTATGATAATTATGTCGAGATAGGTAACAGATGAGGCAGAAATTTGGGCTTGACTGAAGTAATGGGGGCTGTCCGTGAGGCCTTGCAGCAGTACAGACTAGGTAATTTGCTGAGCCTGATGGGTGTCAGGGTCAGTCCGAGTGAAAGCGAAGAGAAGCTGGGATGAAGAGTGTAAAGGAATAGTAAAGAAAGTATGTTTGAGATCCAGAACAGAATAATGGGTTGTGGAGATGAAAGAAATCAGGCACATCCCTCAGTCCTGGGCCCAGCAAATACATTCAGCTTGACACCATATATCTCTCAATTTCCTGAGCCCAGTACAAACACGGCCCAGTGCAAATACAGACACCATATATCTCGGCTTGGGAAATCCTGGGAAATCCCCGATAAGGGCGCCGCCGTTTGTAGTTTTACTGAAAGCACGGGAACAATAGATAACTGCTAAATGTATAACTTAATATGTTAACCAATTGTAATGCTGTAACCTAAAGAATTCCCTTTTTCCCTGTTCCTCTGTAACCTTACAAGTCCTATTTTCATCGGGCTATAAAAAGCGAGCGCACGCATTGTTCGAGGCCCTCTTGTATGTTGTGAAATGGAGGGACCAAGTTCGAACTTGCATTAAAGATCCTTGCCGCTTGGCTTTGACTCTGGACTCTGGTGGTCTTCTTCGGGGAATAAACGGTCTGGGCATAACAGAGAGAGGTATTGAGGATAGGAGAGTATATGGGTTTGGCACCACGGGGTGGATAGGCAAGACAATTTGGTTGATAAGGCACAGATCTTGAACTAATCTGTAAGACTTGTCTGGTTTTTGGACAGGTAAAATGGGGAAATTGTAAGAGAGTTTATAGGTTTTAAAAGCCCATGCTGTAGCAGGCGAGTGATAACTGGCTTTAATTCTTTTAAAGCATGCTGCAGGATGGGATATTAGCATTGAGTGGGGTAAGGGTGATTAGGTTTTAATGAGATGGTAAGGGGTGCATGATCAGTTGCCAAGGACAGAGTAGAGGTGTCCTATACTTGTGTGTTAAGGTGGGGGGATACGAGGGGAGGATGTGAAGGAGGCTTTGAACTGGGGGAAAAGGCAGCAATGAGGTGTGGGTGTAGCCTAGGAATAGTCAGGGAAGCAGATAATTTAGTTAAAATGTCTCGGCCTAATAGGGAACTGGGCAGGTGGGGATAACTGAAAAGGAGTGCATAAAAGAATGTTGTCCAAGTTGGCACTAGAGTTGGGGAGTTTTAAGAGGTTTAGAAGCCTGGCCGTCAATACCCACAAGGGAAACAGGCCCTTGAAAAGAAGGTAATGTGGAGTGTGTAGCTTCCATATTGATTAAGAAGGGGAGAGACTTACCCTCCACTGTAAGAGTAACCCAAAGCATCTGTGATGGTCCAGGAGGCTTCTGAGGCGATGAGGCAGCATTGATCTTCAGCCACTAAGCTGAGAATAAACGAGAAAAGAAAAAAGAAAGGAAAAACAATAAGCCAGGTATGATGGTGTGCACCTCTGGGGGACGTATCACTTGAGCCCAGAAGGAGGAGGTTGCAGTGAGCTGAGATTGTGCCACTGCACTTCAGCCTGGGAGACAGCATGACACCCTGCTCTGCCACGGAAAGTTTTAGTTAGGTCCCCATTATCAATTTTTGTTTTTGTTGCAATTGCTTTTGAGGATTAGTCATAAATTCTTTCGCAAGGTGGATGTCCAGAATGGTATTTCCCAGGCTTTGTTGAATTCTTATAGTTTGAGGTTGACATTTAAATCTTTAATCTGTTTTAATTTTCTAATATAGTGAAAGGTAAAGTTCCTGTTTCATTCTGCCTATGGCTGGCCAGTTATCCCAGCAGCATTTATTGAATAGGGAGTCCTTTCCTCAATGCTTATTTTTGTTGACTTTGTCAAAGATCAGATGGCTGTAGGTGTGTGGATTTACTTCTGGGCTCTTTATTCTGTTCCATTGGTCTCTGTTAGCACCAGTGTCATGCTGTTTGGGTTCTGTAGGCTTACAGTATAGTTTGAAAGTCAAGTAATGTAATGCTTCCAGCTTTGTTCTTTTTGCTTAGGATTGCTTTGGCTATTTGGGCTCTTTTTTGATTCCATGTAAATTTTCGAATAGTTTCTGCTGTGAAAAATGATGGTAGTAATTTGATAGGAATAGCAATGAATCGCAGATTGCTTTGGGCAGTATGACCATTTTAACGATATTGATCCTTCCATTCCATGAGCGTGGCATGCTTTTTCATTTAGCAAACCTTTTTTAGATCAAATGATCAAACGATGTATTATATAAATGTTTACAGATGGGCAAATAAAACCCTCACTAAAATGATAAGGTCATTTTCTCTGCTATTTCTTTGAAAAAAAAAAGAAAGAAAGATATTGAATGGCAACTGTAGGCATTAGGCAACCAGTATCATGTTTCTGGGACAGCAACTGACTTAAAGAAGTAGATGACATTTTCAAAGATGAATGAATCATTAACGTGCCTATAGCACAGATTAGCAATTAGTGTATTCAGACTCCAGCTGCATCTACTTCTCTTTTGAGACAGGGTCTCACTCTGTTGCCCAGGCAGGAGTGTAGCGTCATGATCATGGCTCACAAAACCTCAACCTCCCAGGCTCTAGTGATCGTCCCGCCTCAGCCTCCTAAGTAGCTGGACTACAGGTCCAGAGACCAAAATGTCTGACGGCCTAAAATGAGGCTGCAATATCACTTACGGTTCATGTCTTAACTCAAGTAAATTTCAGAAAGGGGTCAAACCTTAAAGATAAATGTAAGCTGGGGATGGAGGCACAAGTCTGTAATCCCAGCTACTCAGGTGGCTGAGGCGGGAGGATCCCTTGAGCTCAGGAATTTAAGACCAGCCTGGCCACCAACAGGCCTGGCTAATTAAAAATATATATATTTGTAGAGATGGAGTCTTAAGTTGCCCTGGCTGGTGCATTTCCATTTTGACATAAAGACTGAGGACTTATAAAAGGAATAGCATTTTTAAGGGAATCTGATCTGGAAGTCAGAAGACTCAAGTTCCATGAACAGTTTGTTTATTCTCCCCATTCTTTCCAAAGATATCTAATATTATGCTGCTCCATTTGTTTTTAACAGTGTGACTTTGGGAAAAAATTTATACATCTTAGGTTTTCTATCTGTAAAATAAAAATCATAGTTATTTGTTTTCTTCCTAAAAATATTGTAAATTCAACAAAAATTCCTAGTAGACTCACTTACATGCAATGTGATTTGTTAGTTTTTGTTGTTTTGTTTGCTTGTTGTTGTAACCATACAGCCAACCTTCATGCTCTTCTCCCTTCTCATGCTTTACTATTGCCCTCTCCACAGGGCTTGACTCTGATTAAAGAAAAACAGACACCAGTTGAATTTTTATGGAATAGAGGAGCTATGGAAAAGAAACAGGTGGAAGAGTCATGGGGTTAACAGTCAGGGCCAGGAGAAGACAGGTCAGAGGATGGGATTTTGACCCTTTATAAAGACTTGTGTGGCTAATTTATGGAAATTTATGGAAACACTCAACTAGAAACTTGTATCATTTACTAGGCTGGCACCATCTCCCTCAGGTCCCATCATGCTTGCTACAAGGAATTTTTGCTAGAAAGAAAAAGCAAAGAGCAAATTACAAAATTACAAATCACAGATGATCTACAACAGATTGATTTTAGTGAATTTCATGACTTCAAGGTGTCATCACTTACATACCATGATGAATGCTTTATATAACAAGGATCTCACTCTCCCTGCCACTCAGTATACCTGTCACCACCACATCTGCTCAGGCGGCCGCATTCCACTTCCTGGCCCATCACAGACTCTGGTGCCCTCCATTGGTGAAGCTGCCTCTTTCCTGGTCTGGGCTTTGGAGTGGAAGACTTGTGCACCTGTCATGAGCACTCAAGCCATGAGCAGCAGGTCTGAGCAGAAGGCAGATGGCCCTTCTCAACCAGGTAGGATATTTAACTTGCAATAATTTCATGTCAGGCAGTGCATCCTATCCTCAGTGGAAATATTTCTCATCTCTCCAGGAGACTGGCCAGGTAATAAAGCCCTGGGAGGCAATGATCAAATTATCTGGAGACCTTCAGAGTGGAACAGTAATCACTGTTGATTTTCCTACCATCTCCTATCCCAGATGAAACTGTGTGATTGTGAAACACCACAAAGTCTAGGTGCCTTGGGAGCAGGCTTCGCTTCTCCAAGGTCATCACAGGGTCAGCAGAAATGACCAGGAGATATGCAGTGAAGGGACCACATGCTAGGGAACACACATCTTTGATGAATGTCTACCCAGCATCAGTGTCGTCACATAGGGAGGGCATAGGCCTGGGAAGAAATTCAGTGATTCAGCCCCAGGTGGAGGCCTTTCTCTGTCCTAGGCCTCCAGAAGGCAAGATTTGTCCTGTTGAGTCTCCAGAGGAGTTGATAGGAAAGTGTGAATGCCTGTGTTGAACTTGCACCCAGAGCAACCTCCCCTGATCAGCAGAGGGTGAACTAACTTGAATTACACCTGAATTTCTTAGGAGAACAGGTCACAAATGGCAAATAGTGATCCAGAGACTGAAGTGTCCAATGGTCTAAAATGAGCCTGCCATATCACTTAGGGTACATGCCTTAACACAAATAAATTTCAAAAAGGGTCAAACCCTTGTTTAAAGATAAATGTAAGCGTGGTGTGGAGGCACATGTCTATAGTCCCAGCTACTCAGGAAGCTGAAGTGGCAGGATCCCTTGAGCTCAGGACTTCAAGACCAGCCTGGGTGACATAGGAAGATCCCATCTCAATTTTTAAAAAGAAAAAAATAGATCAACTTAAGCATATTAGAATTTTAAAGAGGGCATTTGAGCAAACAGAGTTTTATGGATCAGGCAGCTCCAAACTGGAAGTGATTGGAGGATCCACCAGAGGTGTTTGTAGGGTAGGTTTTATAGGGTGAATGTGGAAGCAGACTAGAGAAATTATTTGATTGGCAAAAATTTGGGCAATTGCATTATTTGAACTATCCTGGTGGAAGGTCTCTCATCACAAAGCTAATACACAGCTGGTCACTTGTGACGGGTGAAGCTTGGTTCATTTTCTCTATGTAGGAACCCAGGCCATGGGAGCTATCTCAGCCTAATACTCTCCCATTAAGTTATTTTACACCTTCTCTCTGTGTTAGGGTAAGTGGGGGTCTTCCCCACGAGGGTTCTTACCACCCTATTTCCCTCAGCAAAGTGAAACTGTCCCTTTTGCCTCTGTAGGCAATCTTCTGAACAAGGTCTTCCTAATAATCTTAGTTCATCTTATGTTATCTTATCCTCTTCTCTATACTTTGTTTACATGCTTCTGGAACACTTGTGTGTCTTGCACACATTCCCAGCATTATTTAGGCAATCCTAAAAGAAGACTTCTAGGATGGATTGGTAAAGAACTGCTGACATATTGAACCCTCTCTCTTTGTACCTGGAACTTTCATAATTACCTTAGTTCTCCAGGCCAATTTTGCAATTATCTTTGTTCTCCACTTCAAAATACATTTACCTCTGAAAGAAGTTGAGCACATAAAAGGGACATTGTCCAGTGGTACATATGAGGCAGGAGACATGATATACTTAAAATTATAAACTAAAAGTTTTCTGACACCAAAAGCATGGGCAACAGTTGAATTTCATAGGAGAGCAGATCACAAGTGGCAAATGGGGGTCCAGACATCAAATTGTCCAACGGTCTAAAATGAGCCTGCCATATCATTTAGGGTACATGCCTTAAAACAAATAAATTTCAAAAAGGGGGTCAAACCCTTGTTTAAAGATAAATGTAAGCTAGTATGGAGGCACATGTGTGCAGTCCCAGCTACTCAGGAGGCTTGAAAGTAAAGCCCATCCTCTGACCTGTCTTCTCCTGACCCTGGCTTTTAATCCCATGACTCTTCCACCTGTTTCTTTCCCACAGTTACTCTATTCCATAAAAATTCAACTGGTGTCTGCTTTTCTTTAATCAGGGTCAAGCCCTCTGGAGAGGGCAATAATAAAGCATGGGAAGGGAGAAGAGCATGAAGGTTGGCTGTATGGTTACAACAAAAAGCAAACAAACAACAATTTACTTGAAAGTAAATTGGACTTCATCAAAATTTAAAATTTTTGTGTAATCAAAGGCAACCTGCAGAATGGAAAAAAAATATTTCAAATGATATCTTTGATAATGGATCAATATCCAGAATATATAAAACATTCCTATAGCTCAGCAATAAATAAACAACCCAACGAAAAAATAGGCAAAGGACTTACATAGACATTTTCCCAAAGAAGATACACAAATGGCCATGAAACACGTGAAAGATGGTCAACATCACTGATTACTCAGGAAATGCAAATCAACACCACAATAAGATACCACTTCATACCCATTCAGATGGCAATCATCAGAAATCCAGGAAATAGTAAGTGTTGGTGAGGATGTAGCCAGTCGGAGCTCTTGTGCATTGCTAGTGGGCTCTACATTGCTATAGTCATGGTGGAAAAGAGTACAGTGGTTCCTAAATTTTTTTTAAAAGTAAGGAACCTAGGCTGGGTGCGGTGGCTCATGCCTGTAATCCCAGCACTTTGGGAGGCTGAGGGGGGCAGATCACAAGGTCAGGATTTCGAGACCAGCCTTACCAACAAAGTGAAATCCTGTCTTTACTCAAAATACAAAACTTAGCCAGGCATTGAGGTGTGTGCCTGTAATCCTAGCTACTCAGGAGGCTGAGGTAGCAGAATCGCTTGAACCTAGAATGCGGAGGTCACAGTGAGCAGAGATCATGCCACTTCACTCTAGCCTGGGCAACAGAGAGAGACTCCATCTCAAAAATAAATAAATAAATAAAAATGGAACCTAGAATTACCATATGAGTCAGCAAGTCAATTTCTGGGTTTAAACCCACAAGAGTTGAAAGCAGGGACTTCAGCAAATATTTGCAAAGTTATGTGCATAGCAACATTATTCATGATAGCCAAAAGGTGGAAGCAGTCATTGACAGAGAAATAGATAAACAAAATGTGGTACAGACATACAGTGGGATATTACTTACCTTAAAAAGGGATATTCTGATGCATGCTACAACATGGATGAACCTTGACATAATGCTAAGTCAAAGAAACGATACGAAAAGCTAATACTGCATGACTCCACTGGTATGAGGTATCTAGAGTGTCATATTCATAGAA
Source organism: Colobus angolensis palliatus (assembly GCF_000951035.1). Taxonomy (NCBI): domain Eukaryota; kingdom Metazoa; phylum Chordata; class Mammalia; order Primates; family Cercopithecidae; genus Colobus; species Colobus angolensis. The sequence continues at coordinate 498,133 of NW_012118199.1, read as the reverse complement.
ACCAAAAGTGGAATGATGGTTCCCAGGTACTTGGAGGAGAGAGTAATGATGGGATATTGTTTAATGGGTACAGAGTTTCAGTTTCGGAAATTAAAAAGGAAAAAGCTCTGGAGATGGTGCATGGAGGTGATGGTTGTACAATCAGGGTGACTGTATTTAGTGACATTGAACTATGCACTTAAAAATGGTTAAAATGGCAAATTTTATGTTGCGTATATTTTGCCACAATAAAAATTAAAATCTTTTTTAAAATTAAAAGCTTTACAATAATTAATTAAAATAAAAGTAATTAAATCTATTTTAAAAATAAAGCTAAAATGAATTCTCCCTCAATCTCAATAACTATGTGCCAAAAGTGCTATTTCTCCTCTGATCTTTCCACCTACTGTCAATATCCATGTGTGACTTTTTGGTTAGTTCATAAAATAAACTTGAATGAACATTAGATTTTTCTAATTCTGTTACTCTATCCAACAGCTACATTCTACATCTTACAACTTGCAGACCACACCTGATACAGATGAATCACTTTTCTGCTCCCTCTCTCACTTTCCTCTAGTATCTGTGACTTATATACCACCTCCTGCTGCTCTAGGTCCAATCTCTGTGCAGTTGGCTGTCTTGGTATTGGTAACTCTTGACCTAGGTAAGGAAGAAACACAAAGAAATTGATATTTTCTCTTTGAAGATGACCCTGGAATAGTAGAATCTTTGGGTGATCCATCCATGTCCATTCATTCCTATTAACAATGTTATATATTTTCTGGCTTAGGACTTTAAAAAAGGAGAATTTTATTTTATTTTTTATTGTCATTTTATTTATTTTTTTGAGACGGAGTCTTGCTCTGTCACCCAGGCTGGAGTGCAGTGTGCAATCTTGGCTCACTGCAACCTCCGCCTCCCA
>NW_012118199.1:493546-496324 GCF_000951035.1 Colobus angolensis palliatus | reverse complement strand
TGAGGTCAGGAGTTCAAGACCAGCCTGACCAACATGGAGAAACCCCATCTCTAATAAAAATACAAAATTAGCCAGGTTTGGTGGTGCATGTCTGTAATCCCAGCTACTCAGGAGACTGAGGAAAGAGAATCACTTGATTGCCTGCTGCGCACCCGGACTAGCGGCTGCCCTCGGCCTCCTGGCCATGGACGCGGACGACTCCGGGGCCCCCAAGGGCTCCTTGCGGAAGTTCCTGGAGCACTTCTCGGGGCGGCAAGGCCATCCCGTGCTGACCAGCGGCGGGGATGCTCAAGATGCGTGGAAAGGCCCGGATGGCGGATTTCTTCCTGTGTCGGGACCGCGCGCTGCACAAGGATGGAGCGGGGATGGGCCCACAGCCCACGGCCCCAGTGACCTTCCCTTCGCCCTTGAGCGTGCGGGGCGGGCGCCGGCGCTGCAGGTTGGCGTTAGCCTTCTAGTTAAAGGACCCCAGCATCAGCGTTCCTCCTGCAGGGTTGGGTTCTCAGAGAAAGAAAACGTGATGCAGCAGAGGCTGGGATTGGAGAAATTATGAGAGTGAAGTGGAAATAGCCTGGCCAGCGTGACTTAAACGGGCCGGGAGATGTGCGAGTACGAATGGAGCCGCCTTGGGGTCGGGATAGGACCCAGAGTGGCTTCTCAGTCAAAGGCCTTCAGAGGCAGAGGGAGCATCTTGAGTGACCTTACCCGGGCGCGAAAGACAAGAAACCTTTGGCACGGGAAGAGGCACTGACCTCTGGAAGCCACCAGGGCGGGTGGAAGGTCAGGGTTTCAAGGTTATTTTGGAATTTAGTTGCTCTGGGTCCTGCACGGTGGCTCATGCTTGCCATCCCAGTGTATTGGGAGGCCGAGGCAGGAGGATCGCTTGAGCCCAGGAGTTCCAGAGCAGCCTGGACAACATAGTGAGACTCTGTGTCTGCAAAAAATAAAAAAGAAAGAAAAAAAACATAAAAAAAAAAAAAAAAGAGAATCGCTTGAACCAGGGAGATGGAGGTTGTGGTGAGCTGAGATTGTGCCATTGGACTCCAGCCTGGGCAACAAGAGCAACACTATGTATCCAAATAAAATTTAAAAATAAATAAATAAATATAATAGTGAATAGTATTCATATATCTGTGTTTGTGTGTGTGTGTGTGTGTGTGTGTATCACATTTTCTTTATCCATTCATCCAATGCTGGCCGCCTAGGTTGCTCCCATATCTTAGCTGTTATGAAGAATGCTGCAGTGAATATGGGAGTGCAGTTATGTTGTATGCTGATTTCAATTCCTTTAGCTATACACCCACAGATGGCATTGCTGGAACATACAGTAATTCTATTTTTAGTTTCTCTGATGAATCTTCATATTATTTTCCATAATGCCTATTTTAATTTACATTAGGAAATGTAGCTACTTTTGATGCTGTTGGGAATGAACTGGTTTATTTAATAAATTGTGTTAGGTACATTGACTAATAGTGTGTAGGAGTGAAGTTATATTTACTGAATTCTGTTTTGACATATAGTCAAAACAGGCTGAATAATTAAATGTAAAAATGATCTGGAGAAAACCTTGGTTTTTGTTTTTGCTTTTGTTTATTGAGATGGAGTCTCACTTACCACCCAGGCTGGAGTGCAGTGGCACGATCTCGACTCACTGCAACCTCTGTCTCCCGGGTTCAAGTGATTCTCCTGTCTCAATCTCCCGAGTAGCTGGGATTACAGGCATGTGCCACCACAACTAATTGTATATGTTTTAAAATATTAACTTAGGAATGGGTTTTCTAAGCTAAACTGAAGGGAAATGCTAAGGAAATAGTGAGATCTGACTTGATAATTATGTGTCTGAATGAATCAGTCAATTAAAAAAATGAAAACAGGCCAGGGGCGGTGGTGAATGCCTGTCATTTCAGCATTTTAGGAGACCAAGGTGGGCAGATTGCTTGAGTCCAGGAGTTTGAGACCAGCCTGAGCAACATATCAAAACCCCATCTCTAAAGAAAAAATACAAAAATTAGCCAGGCATGGTGGCTCGAGCTTATAGTCCCTGCCACTTCGGAGGCTGAGGCAGGAGGATCACCTGAGCCTGGAGATGTCGAGGTTGCAGTGACTTGTGGTTATGCTACTGCACTTCCAGCCTGGATGACAGAATGAGACTCTAACACATAATATGATGAACACACATAGTTTGTCGATCAAACTTGTGGTCACAAGTCTAAAGGAAATAGAAATAACAACTATAAATTCACAACCATTTACAACATTAGAAATGCAAATTATCAATAGATATATCAGATTCACAATTACTTGACCTTTTAAGAATTCATCCTGCTCTCCATAATGAATAAGAAAATATTGATAACTCTTTTCCCCTTAACTTAGCCTTTTGTGCTCCTGAATCTCTGAATTTGTGTTCACGTCTTAACACTGGGATTTTTTTTTGTAATTATTTTCTGTAGCATTTTCTCTTCAGTTGAGACGTCTCCTATATTCTCTTTACACTTTTCCACAAATGATCTAATTTTTTCATAAGCATCATTGATGAGTTCCATGTGTGTGATGATAGTGTAATGACAAATTATCAATATGGTTTCCCTCCTATCTTGTTCATTATTCAAGTGACTCTTCTTGGTTTGGCAACAGGCCAGGAGGTATATATGAAATTTTGTTCAGGTTAAGCAGTAAGAAGGAAACAAAATCTACATTCTCTTTTTCATGTTTTAAACACAAGCCAACAAATAATTTGAAAGGACCCATGATTAGACAGTGAGGATTTTATGC
>NW_012118199.1:492007-493496 GCF_000951035.1 Colobus angolensis palliatus | reverse complement strand
TTTTAAACACAAGCCAACAAATAATTTGAAAGGACCCATGATTAGACAGTGAGGATTTTATGCCCCCTCAAGAGTAATTGAGATTATTTAGTTGTCTGGAGGAATGAGCATATCTCAAAGGGAAGCAAGAAGATATAATATTTAGATGACATAATCATTAAGAAGTGGCTTTGCACCCTGGCTACACCACTGTACACAGGAAATATCAGGGCGCAGTGGTGCGTGCCTGTAATCCAGCACTTTGGGAGGCTGAGGCGGGTGGATCATCTGAGGTCAGGAGTTCAAGAACAGTCTGATGAACATGGTGAAACCTCATCTTTACTAAATATAAAAAATTAGCCAGGTGTGGTAGTGCATGCCTGCAATCCCAGCTACTTGGGAGGCTGAGACAGGAGAATCACTTGGACCTGGGAGGCAAATGTTGCAGTGAGATGAGGTCATGCCATTGTACTTCAGTCTGGGCAAAAAAAAAAAAAAGTTACTGACCCACAAACTTTTTTACATAGGAAGATGAAGGATTCCAGAGTCCATGCTACCTCTAGGGGCTCCTACCCCTGCCACACCACACATATAGCTTGACAGGGCCTGTTACAGAGAAGAAAATGCCCAGTAAATTAATATCACAATCATTGGCACATACCCACCAAAAGACAAATTGAAATTTTGACAAAATTAAGTGTCAACAAGAATGCGAACATTTGGGAATTGTCAGACCTTGGAAGACTGTCGGTTGGTGTGTTAACACTGGGATGAAACCAATAATACCTAGTAAAATGGAAGGTATGTTACCCTGTAACCTATGGTTTTACCTCTTGCTTTATAGTGTACATAAATACACACTAATGGTAACCAAATAGAAATACAGAAGTATTCAAAACAGCATCATTTGTAACTGACAAAAATGAACACAACCTACATGTCCATCAACAATGAAGGGATACACACTAGTGTACTGTATTTTCTAATATATATTTTTTGAGATAGAGTCTCGTTTAGTCGCTCAGGTTGGAGTGCAGTGGCATGATCTCAGCTCACTGCAACCTATGCCTCCCAAGTTCAAGCATTTCTCCTCTCTTAGCTTCTTGATAGCTGGGATTACAGGTACATGCCACCACTCCTGACAAATCTTTGTATTTTTAGTAGAGACAGGTTTCACCATGTTGGTAAGGCTGGTCTCAAACTCCTGACCTCAGGTGATCCACCTGCCTTGGCCTCCCAAAGTACTGGGATTACAGGTGTGAGCCACCGTGCCCAGCATTTTTTTTTTTTTTTTTTTGAGACTGAGTCTCACTCTGTTGCCCAGGCTGGAGTAGAGGGCGCGATCTCGGCTCACTGCAACCTCCACCTCCAAGGTTCAAGGGACAATCCTGTCTCAGTCTCCCAAGTACCTGGGATTACAGGCACACACCACCACACCTGCCTAATTTTTTTTATTTTTAAGACAGATTCTCGCTTTGTTGCCCAGGCTGGAGTGCAGTGGCCTAATCTC
>NW_012118199.1:487870-491957 GCF_000951035.1 Colobus angolensis palliatus | reverse complement strand
GATCTCGGCTCACTGCAACCTCCACCTCCAAGGTTCAAGGGATAATCCTGCCTCAGTCTCCCAAGTACCTGGGATTACAGGCACACACCACCACACCTGCCTAATTTTTTTTTTTGAAAGATTCTCGCTTTGTTGCCCAGGCTGGAGTGCGGTGGCCTAATCTCAGCTGCCTGCAACCTCCGCCTCGTGGGTTCAAGGGATTCTCCTGCCTCAGCTTCCTGAGGAGCTGGGACCACAGGTGCATGCCATCACACCTAGCTAATTTTTGTATTTTTAGTAGAGGTGGGGTTTCTCCATGTTAGCTAGGCTGGTCTGGAACTCCTGACATCAAGTGATCTGCTTGCCTCAGCCTCCCAAAGTGCTGAGATTATAGGCCTGAGCCACCGTGCCTGGCTAGTGTACTGTTCTACTGGAATGCAGACACAATGCTAAGTGTGAATCTTAAAAACTTAATATTGAGTAAAAGAAGGCAGATGCAGCAGGATACAGACTATTACTCCAATTATGTAAAAGAAAAACCAAGCAAAATCAGACTTGACTTTAGGCATATTAAAAATACATAATAAGGACAGACACTGAGGTCAGGAGTTCAACACTAGCCTGGCCAACATGCAAAACCCCATCTCTACTAAAAATACAAAAATTATCCAGGAGTGGTAGCATGAACTGCACTCAAGCCGGGTGAAACAGCGAGGCTCCATCTAAAAAAAAAAAAAAAAAAAAAAATACATAATAAAATTACAAAAAGAAGCAAGGAGAAGATGGTAGATATCCACCGCTGGAATTACAGGCCTGTAATTTCAGCACTTCGGGAGGCCAAGACGGTAGGATCATGAGGTCAGAAGTTCAAATCCAGCCTGGCTAGCACGGTGAAACCCCAAGTCTAAAAAACAAAAAGAAAAGAAAACACTTTGAAGAGTGGGGGCTCACACCTGTAATTCCAGCACTTTGGAAGGTGGAGGCAGGAGGATTGCTTGAGCCCAGGAGTTCAAGGGCAGCCTACAGTCTGGGTGACACAGTGAGACACTATGTCCATAAAAAAAGAAAAAAGGCCAGGAGGCGGATGTTGCAGTGAGCTGAATGGGGTGTGAGAGAGAAAAGGTTACTTAACATTTTTATACCTATTGAATTGTATAACCTATATATGCATTACAAATTTAAATGTGCAATAATGCAGATAACTGAAATGTGGGTATGCTTTGATTAGGACTTTGCATTTCCCATTTGCTCAAATTCCTCATGATTCTAGGTGCAAATGAATAGAAATGCAAAATGTGAGGAGACACAGGACTTCTGATAGCCCTTTCTTCTTTCCACATTTTGTGTCTCTGCCTGTAGTTTACCTTATGAGTCCATATGGCTAATGAGCAAAATATTTTTCAGATGGATACCTGTGAACAAGCATTGCAAGTTAAAGATATTTCTGAATCTTGGACCTCTTATTCACAGTGAAGCCCGCTCATGCATAATAAAGCAGAGATGAATGTAAAAGGTTGTCACATAGCTAATCATTTCTGGTGAGCAATAATTAGAGGTAATGTAAAATGAGACAATTATTGCTTTTCATCATATCTTGAAAGAACTCCTACAGTCAATGATTTTGAGAAAATAAAAATCTAAGTTCACTCTTTCATTTTCTATAATGAAAAGATACTATCCAGTAGAAGTTCAAAAGTAAAATCTGAAGGCAGCTTATCTGACCTGGCCACATGGTCTTGCCACTTATTAAACATAACTTTCTACAGACTTACCTCTCCAGACCTCAGATCTTCAGCTCTCTAAAATGGAAGCCTAGTAGTATTTACATCTAAAACTGCAGCTGAACTGAGTATTTTAGGAAAGGAACAAATAAACACATGATATATATAGTCAGATTGTGAACCCAGCATAGCCCAGAATACAAAAATTTCTCGGTAATAGAGATCCTCAAGAGAAAAATGAGATGTAGCATATCTCAGTGGTCTTTCATGTGGCAAATGAAAAGTGAAAGTCCATAATGAGAAAGACATGGGCAGCCAGGGACACCATCCATTCAATGTAGACTCTCAACATCTCTGACAGTCATTACCTGTTATACCCCAACCTGCTTATATATTGGGGTGATATCACCTTTTGGTCAAAACATACATCAACCTCAAGCCTCAGTAAGAAATATTTATGGACAAACAGATATTCTGTGTTTCCAGTCAAAACTCAGGTAGACTACATTTTATGTGACAGGAGAAGGCACAGCTGATGCCCAGTTAACCCTGAGATCATCTCTGCCTGCAGCTTCCTATCATCATAACAAGTTCTTTCCCTGCAGTCCATCATCTGTGTCTGCCCTTTGCTATAAAGGTAGCAAAAGTAAGCACCTGAAAAGATGCTCAACACCATATGTCACTAGGGAATTCAAATTAAAACAAAGATGAGTTACCACTACATATCTATTAGACTGGCTCAAATCCAAATGCTGACACCACCAAATGCTGGTGAGGATATGGAGCAACAGGAACTCTCATTGATTGCTGTTGGGAATGCAAAAGGTACAGTCACTTTGGAAGGCAGTTTTGCAAATTCCTGCAAAACTAAACATATGTTTACCATACAATCTGGCAATTGCATTATTTGGTATACACCCAAATGAGCTGAAAGCTTATATCCACTCAAATCCTGCACATGAATGTTTACAGCAGCTTATACATAACCAACAAAGAGTGGAAGTAACCAAGATATCCTACAATAGGGAAATGGATTAACTAACTCTGAAACATTCATACAATGGAATAGTATTCAGGAATAAAAAGAAATGAACTATCAAAGCATGAAAAGAAATGGAGGAATCTTAAACATGTATTTCTAAGTGAAAGAAGCCAATGCAAAAAGGCCATATAGTGTAGAGTTCCAATTATATGGAATACTAGAAAAGGCAAAACTAGGCAGATGGTATTATAAAAAGTTCAGCGGTTGCCAGAGGCTTAATCAGAGGGAAGGATGAATAGGTGGAGCACAGAAGATTTTTAGGGCAGTGAAACTTTTCTATGTGACCTTATAATGGTGGATATATGTCTATCATTTGTCAAAGCCCATAAATGGTAGAACACAAAGAGTGAATTTAATATAAACCATGAACTGAATAATATCAATATGGGCTCATCAAGCCTAACAAATGTACCACACTAACAAGATGATAATAGAGGAAGTGTGTGTACTATGGTGTGAGGGGGATATTTGAGCTCAATATGCCTTCTGCTTTATTTTTCTGTACACTTACAACTGTTCTAAAAATTAAGTCAATTATTTACTTATTATTTATTAATTTTTTTGAGATGGAGTCTTACTCTGTCGCCCAGGCTGGAGTGCCATGGCATGATCTCAGTTCATTGCAACCTCCGCCTGCCTGGTTCAAGCCATTCTCCTGCCTCAGCCTCCCAAGTAGCTGGGATTACAGGCACCTGGGACCATGCCTGTGGTCACACCGTATTTACATCAAGCTGCTGTAAACATTTACGTACAGGATTTGAGTGGATATATGTTTTCAAGTCATTTGGGTATGTGCCTGGCTAATTTTTTGCATTTTTAGTAGAGATGGGGTTTTACCATGTTAGCCAGGATGGTCTTAATCTGCTGACCTCATGATCCACCGACCTTGGCCTCCCAAAGTGCTCAGATTACAGGCGTGAACCATGGCGCCCAGCCTTATTTATCTTTTTGAGACAGGGTTTAGCTCTGTCACTCAGGCTGGAGTGCAGTGCTGCAATCATAGTTCACTGCAGCCCCAACCCCCAGGGCTCAAGTAATCCTCCTGCCTCAGCCTCCTGAGTAGCTGGGACCACAGGTGTGTGCCACCATGCCTGGCACATTTCTTAGACATCTGAAAAGATGCTCAACACCATATGTCACTAGGGAATTCAAATTAAAACAACAATGAGATGTCATTACACATCTATTAGACTGGCTTAAATGCAAACACTGACACCACCAAATGCTGGTGAAGATATGGAGTGACAGGAACTCTCATCTATTGCTGTTGAGCATGCAAAATGGTACAGTCACTGTGGAAGGCAGTTTTGCAAGTTCCTGCCAGACTAAACATACACTTACCATA
>NW_012118199.1:478311-487752 GCF_000951035.1 Colobus angolensis palliatus | reverse complement strand
TTTTTTGTAGAGACAGTCTCCCTATGTTGCCCAGCCTGCAGAATCTATTAATTTTAAAAGCATTTTAAACTCTTAAACAAGAAATTATTTGAAGAGTAAAAAATAAAATGATAGACAGTAATGACTGGTAAATTCCAAATGTTGTATATTACATAATTTGGATTAATTTTAAATTCCAAAATGTTAAACTCTAAAAAATATTTTTAAAATTTCCTAATCCCAAGTCAATCCATGTTCAACACATTCAAGAGACGATTTCAGAGGAGAAATAAGTGGTCAACAAGTTCTTAGGTTTTGACTTTGTTTGTTGACTTTTCGTATTTGTGCATGGTGAATTTTGGGATTTTGTTCCTTTCTTCTTAGGGTATTGACTAATATTTAATTAAGGCACAGAGACAGTAAATTAGAATTATCTGTTTGTCCATTTTATCTGTTATAAATATTTCCTCCAAATTCATTTATCTAAAGTTTTTGGTTCATTTAGTCAGGCACAGTGGCTCACACCCGCAATTGCAACACTTTGGGAGGCTGAGGTGGGAGATCACCTGAGGTCAGGTGTTGGAGACCAGCCTGGCCGACATGGCAAAACCCCGTACTTACTAAACATACAAAAATTAGTCAGGCGGCCGGGCGCAGTGGCTCACTCCTGTAATCCTAGCACTTTGGGAGGTGAAGTGGGCGGATCACCTCAGGTGGGGAGTTTGAGACCAGCCTGACCAACATGGAGAAGCCCCGCCTCTACTAAAAACACAAAATTAGCCAGATGTCGTGGCACATGCCAGGAATCCCAGCTACTTGGGAGCCTGAGGCAGGAGAATCGCTTCAACCAAGGAGGTGGAGATTGCGGTTAGCTGAGATCTTGCCACTGCACTCCAACCTGGGCAACAACAGCGAAACTTCGTCTCAAAAATCAACATCTACAACAACAACAGCAACAACAACAACAAAACAAAATTAGCCAGACTTGGTGGGGCATGCCTGTAGTCCCAACTACTACTCGAGAGGCTGAGGCAGAATCGCTTGAGCCCAGGAGGCGGGGGTTGCCGTGAGCTGAGATCCTGCCACTGCACTCCAGCCTGGGGAGAAATAAAAGTTGGTTTTTTTTTTAACTTTTTTTTTTTCCATTTATATATATAGGATGCTTATAGATAACTACCAAGATAAACAAATAATTACCATATCAAGGTTCTACATTTTAAAAAATCTTTCTTCCCTTTGTTACCTTTAAGAAGCCTATTTCAGGCCGGCATGCTGGCTCAGGCTTCTAATAGCACTTTGGGAGGCCAAGGTGGGCGGATCACCTGAGGTCAACAGTTGGAGAGCAGCCTGGCCAACATGGTTAAACCCCCTCTCTACTAAAAATACAAAAACTGGCTGAGTGTGGTGGCGGGCGCCTGTAATCCCAGCTACTCAGAAGGCTGAAGCACAAGAACCACTTGAACCCGGGAGGCGGGGGTTGTAGTGAGCTGTAGATCACGCCATTACACTCCAGCCTGGGGAACAGAGTGAGGCGACTTCTCAAAACAAAACAAAAAAGCCTATTCCAAAAGAAAAATAATGAAAATATTTAATGCTTCGGATGCTTCTTTTATACGGCTCAGGTTCCACTCAGATTCGCCTCCTACTGGCTCTGAGAATGCACTGACTCCAACTTTGGCCTCAGGTCACAGGCCCAAGCCATTAGCTGACCTGCGCCTGCATACTCCGAGGTCCCAGTGGCCACTCCCGGAAGTCTGCGGGGCTCGGGCAGTGGGCGGGGCTCGTGATTATTTCTTGTAGGTTTTTAGGACTCTGGACTTCACTTCTCACGTGTATCTGCAGTCCTGACTGTTCTGTCTTGGACTACATATTCACCGGCGAGAGAGAAATCTTGGATCTCTGGCTCCATCTCCAGGACCTCTGGTGACCTGGTCCCACCTGAGGAAGAAGGCGATGCGTGTACCTGAGGGAGCTTCTGCAGCCCCACCCAGCAGCCCGCCTGGGACCCTGCTTGGCGGTGAGAGTGGAGCTGCAGGAGACGCTCAGAGAGTGGAGGCCTCAGGCGCAGGCCGAGGTTTTCTCCTGCCCCTCGGGCGGGGGGTGTTAGAGCTGCGGAGGAAGGGGCTCATCTCTAGGGAGACAGGTGTGGAACGTCTCCTTTGTGACGTGGGGACTGAGAAGGGTGCGTGAGTATCTTGTGTGACCGGGACATAGAGTGAGTGTCCTTTGCAAAGCCTGCTTTGCTGTAGCTCTGTGGTGTCACTGACCCGTGGGTCCAGGGTCTCAGTTTCCCTGTCTCCGCTAAGCCTAATATGACTGCCACAGAGAAATGATGGAAGTGAGAAATCAGATACTGAGCCTTAGATGAAGGCTCCCAGTGAGAAGAAACAGATAGGATGGGAAGCTGAGAGCAGGAATTGCCCTAAAAACGATGTGATAGATAGACTCTGTTAAAGAAAAAAACTGTTCAGTCACACTTGTTAAAGCATGCAAAGGAAGACTTGATTCGGGATCATTGTGATAGGTATTGAAAGCACAGCAGTGAGATTTTGCAATGGGTACAAGAGATTGGGTTCAACCCCAAATTCAGCATGAACGAGTGGGAATTTATAGTCAAGGAGCAGGTTAGGGATCACCGGATGACAAAATACTAAGGAAATGTCTGGGATAAGTAGGGTTCTGGCTAAACGCACCTGTTGGGATTCTTTCTGGAGAGAACTGGGTGATAAGACATCATCACTTGGGGATGGTGGGGGATGAAGATAGGGGGGCAGAGGGTTCCTGCTAAACTGGCTTAGAAGGGGTCTTTGGTATTGTTGGATTTTACAATGAAGTGCACAGGCTGGACCAGGAGAAGGTGTAAGAGCCTGAGTAAAGTTTGGTCGAGCAGAGTTTGTGTAGGATTCCTTCCTGGAAGGGTTGTACAGTCTGCCGCCATCTCCCGGTTCTTGGAGTTTCATTTCCGTGTTTAAGAAACCGGCCTTCTTGAATTCTGACCCCAGGAACCTGCAGTGACAGATGACGGGAGATTCCACCCACCATACTTACTTCTGGTTGTGTGTATGAAATTAGGCACCTGGGGCCTTGGAGACAGAAACAGAAACACTATTTCAAGGCGTTTTTGATTATTCTGTTTTGGACTTCTTTAGATCAAAAGCAACAAGAATATGAACTCAGTTGTGATGTGTCCTTGCAAATGAAGGAAGTGAGCCAGAATTTAAGTGTTCTAAAATAGGAGTTCTTAGTCAACGGGTCCATTGTCTGTTTTTATGGGCATACAGGGCACAACAATCCCCCTGAAACTCTATATACATGTTTGTTAAATTCCATTTTTCCAGGGTTCCATCGCCCAAATTATTTAGACTTGAGCTTTAGATCTGAAATTAGAGTGTTATACCTTTGAATGGTTTTGCAGAAAACTAATGACCAAGATTATGAGAATGGTTAAGAAAATCATACAACATCCGTGGGATTGGACATTATATTGATAATAAAATTTATGTTTATAAAATATTTGTGATTAGCTGCATACCAGGTATCAGGAAAACAAAGCATAATAAGAATTTGTCATTAATGGAAAAATGCCTATGATCTAACCTTCAATAGGATTCATAGTTGTACGTGGCAGTTCTCAAAATGTGTTCAGCCCATTTTTTAAAAATGGAAGTTTACAAAACCTCTTGCAAGGATTGTATGTAATATGACCATTTAATTGGTTTTTCAGAAAAGAATAGAAGGGGAGAGGCCACATTTATTGAACATCTAATGTATACGCAAAATCATGTGGTCTGTTTTCTGTATCTTTTCTCATTAAGTATGCAAAGGCCATTTCCCTGTTAATTTAGGGAAATATCTTTATATTGAAATCTTTCTAATTATGTAGAAGCGGCACAGCTAAAGGCTATTCAAAAAAACACAGTATTACATGGTTCCATCACATTGATATTTTTTAATTCTAGGCCTAGTACTTAGGTTTCTTTTAGGGACAAAAATGTACCCTCGTCCCGTAATGATAGTTTTAAATGTTTAATACTTTGAAATGTATTGATATTCTATTTGTAATGATGGAATGAAGGCAGACTCATTGCAAAAATGTCATTAACTAAGGAAGTCATGAAGAAGAAAGATTAACCCCAAATCCCCCCTGCCCATAGAAAATCACTTTAAAAATTTTCATGTATGTGTTTCTAATTTTCATGTATGAGCATTTGTGTGTAGTTTTGTCACTGCAGAAGAGAATTAATAGAGACACAAAGACTCCAACTGTTAGTTTGAAAATGGAATCTACCTTAATTGTTTCTGTTAAATCAAAGTTATGGTATGTTATTGCTTTGGACTGAGCTTCTGCACTAGGCTTCAACAGACCAGACCAAACCAAAATGAAGTCACTCATGCTAAATGCCACATTATCACACTGAAACTTTAAAGGAGCAGATAAATCTCAAAGTGAGTCTGTTTTTTCCTGAAAACAGGAGATTCCAATCGAAATAACTTGATGTTCACCAATCCTTTCTTATTTTTATTTTTATTTAAAAAAATTTTTTAAGTGTTCCTCTTGCCTCAGCCTTCCACGTAGCTGGGACTACAGATATGCACCACCAGGCCTCAGTTCTTTTTTCTCTAGTTCTGTTATTTGTTCCTACCTTACACAAAACCCACTGCATTGCAGAAGGGCTCTCATTGTTTCATACAATGGAGGCTGCCTTGTTTGTGAATCCCAAGTAAAAGTTCATGACATCTATAAGTCAGTGTATTGTAACTGTGTCTTTTGACATGGGTTTCCATATATCTGTGCATCTTAGGAGGAGAGGGAAGTACCAGGGACCACCTGAGGTGAAAAACAAGCATGTGTTTACACCTTTTAGATATTGAAAATGTCATTTAACACTCCAAGAGGGCACAAATTAGGAAGTAAGATATCCTCTCAAAATTAATATTTTATGCTGGGCTCATGTTTGTAAAATCCCAGCACTTGGGGAGGTTGAGGTGAGTGGATAGCTTGAGGCTGGAGTGCAGTGGTGTGATCTCAGTTCACTGCAGTCTCCGTCATCCTCCAAAGTAGCTGGGATTACAGGCACCCACCACCATGCCCGGCTAATTTTTGTGCTTTTAGTAGAAACAGGGTTTCACCAGGTTGGCCACACTGGTCTTAAACTCCTGAACTCTGGTGATCTGCTCACCTCGGCCACCCAAAGTGCTGGGATTATAGGTGTCAGTCACTGCCTGGCCCAGTGATGTCTTTTGAACTCTTTTTCTGAGTCATTACACTATATATCTGTGGTGAACTTTATTTCCTTATTTTTTAGTTTTATTCATTATTTATTTTTTGAGAAGGCTGGAGTGCAGTGGTGTGATCTTGGCTTACTGCAACCTCTGCCTCCCAGGCTCAAGTGATTCTCTCACCTCAGCCTCCCGAGTAGCTGGGACCACAGACATGCACCACCACACCTGGCTAACTTTTGCGTATTTAGTAGAGATGGGATTTCACCATTGGCCAGGCTAGTCTCAAATTCCTGGCCTTAAGTTAGCTGCTTGCCTTAGCCTCCTAAAATGCTAGGGTTATAGGCTTGATCCACTGCACTCGGCCCTATTTACTGTTTTGAGACAGAATCTTACCTGTCACCCAGGCTGGAGTGCAGTGTGGTGATCACAGCTCTCCACTAAAAGTACAAAAATTGGCAGGGTATGGTGGCCCATGCCTGTAATCCAGCACTTTGGGAAGCCAAGACATGCGGATCAGCTGAGGTCAGGAGTTTGACACCAGCCTGGCCAACATGGCAAAAGCCTGTTTCTACTACAGATATAAAAACTAGCTGAGTATGGTGGCAGGCACCTGTAATCCCAGCTACTCAGGGGGCTGAGGCAGGAGAATCACTGGAAACCAGGAGGTGGAGGTTGCAGTGACCTGATATCATGCCACTGCACTCCAGCCTGGGTGACAGCACAAGACTCTGTCTCAATAAATAAATAAATGACAAGATCATACAAATTCTAGGCCTTACAGGTCACATGACCTCTGTCATACCTACCACACTCTGCTGTTGGATAGCAAAATCAATCTGCAAATGAAGGGGTGTTGTGACTGTGTTCAGACAAAACCTTACAAAATTAGGTGACTAGTCCGGCAGTTGTGCTAACCCATGAGGGCGAGGAAGAGACACCCAGGGTAGAAAATCCCAGTCAGAGCCGACTGCAGTGGTCTCCCCCAAGATGCGGTGGGGTCTGAGCCAGAGGCAGCAGGGAGCCAGAGGCAGCAGGGAACAGCGCAAGGATGCACAGGTCCAACAGAGAGATACCTCAAGATTTAGTAACCAGCTGTTGATAAAGTTGAAAAGGGACAGCAAGGTTTTCTTTGTGTCAGTGGAAAGTGGGGAGAGATTTTGTGTCTGAGGCAAACCCAGGCCAACGTTACTAGGCTTTCCAGGAGAGAAATAAAGATGTTGCTGGTTTTTGTTTGTTTGTTTTTGGACAGGGTCTCACTCTGTCACCCAGGCAGTGGTGGGATCTTGGCTCATTGCAACCTCTGCTCTCCAAGCTCAAGCAATCCTCCCACCTCAGCCTCATGAGTAGTTGGGACCACAGATGCACGCCACCATGTCCAGCTAATTTTTTGTATTTTTGGTAGAGACAGGGTCTTGCCACGTTGCCCAGGCTGGTCTCAAACTCCTGAGTTCAAGCAATCTGCCTTGAGCTCCCAAAGAGCTGGGATAATGGGTGTGAGCCACCACATCTGTTGCTGTTTTGATCACAAAAATTTATTCTTTAAATCAAACACTCCATGAGACAGTGGAGTGGAGAATGTAGTGAAGCTGTTTATAGTAATGCCCAAGCTAAAATAAAATATATACACCACCTACAGGATTCCCCAGAATGCCCATAAAATTCCTACTAGAGTCAACTTACCTTTTCCACATGAATTCTGCCACTCAAGAAAGGGGTACAAAAATCCTTTAGAAAATACCTTATTCTAAAAAAAAAAGAAAAAATGCTGGGCATGCTGTTTCATTCCTGTAATCCTAGCACTTTGGGAGGCTGGGGCGGGTGGATCAATTGAGCCCAGGAGTTGGAGCCAGCCTGGGCAACATAGGTTGTCTGGAACTGTCACCCTGCCTAGCACAGAGAAGGGCCTAGTGACATTTGTGGCATGAACTGAGAATTCTCCTGTTCACCTACAGGGTGTCTTCCATTTGAGGAAAAGTAGCCACCATTTCCAGGTTTGATATAAGCTTCATGGACTGCTTTCTTCCCCTTCTCTGGCAGGTTGGCATTAACTACTAGCCCCCCACGGTGGGCCCTGGGGGAGACTTGGTGGAGGTACAGTGGGCTGTGTGCATGCCGAACAACACCATGGCCATCGCAGAGGCCTGGGCTGCCTGGACCATAAGTTTGATCTCATGTATGCGAAGCAGGCCTTTGTGCACTGGTATGTGTGAGAGGGCATGGAAGAAGGGGAGTTCTCTGAGGCCTGTGAGGATCTGGCAGCTCTGGAGAAGGATTATTAAGATGTGGGCATGGATTCCATGGAAGCTGAGGCTGAGAAGGTGAAGAACACTGAGGGGAGGATGTGATGGGCCCTCGCCTGCCACCCCCAGGATGGCTGCTTTCAAGTTGTTTGCAATTAAAGGTTCTGTATAAAACCAAGACCTCTGTGTGGTGCTGCTTCGCCCTACCTGCAGGAGCAAGTGGGATCCCAGACCCTGCATGGACAGTGGTGGGGTGCCAGCCTGCCCTGCTGGTGTGTGGTGGGGTGCAGGAGGACGGTACATAATTAAGGAGCTGCCATGGAAGTAACTTGATATGGAGAAAACTGTTTCTTCAAAGCCAAGTGTTCAGTGTATAGATTTCCTAAATTCTAGGAAAGCAGAGTCAGGGTTTCAACTGAATTTGCAATTTTGGGGCCTTCTCTATTGATAGGCAATGCTGGCTAAAAAGAAGAGCCTAGAAGTGGAGTGTTTAAATCTGAGGTCTGTGGATGGGGCTTGTCCATGAAATCCCTAAAGCTGTGGGTCAAATGTGAAAGGTCAGAACATTTTAGAAGGGGGAAAGAATGTTACTGTGTTCTTCACAGCATTCGTGACTCCCGGAAGGTCACAACACACCCATCCTTCCACGGTAAGCTGGAAGACAACATTTGCCCTCTGTGCACACACACGGGCACCCTACCCCTCAGCACTGTCAATCAATGGTATTGGTAGAAATACTCATTTTCACTTCAAGTGAAGCTTGCTGATGTCTTTATAAAAGACCTGGCAATCCAGATGCCTTTTCTCAGAACCCATATCAGGTCCAGGAAGTTGACCCGTGGTGAAGGGACCTGGTCAGTTCAGCTGTGGCAAAACCAGGAATGGCACAAAAACCTCATTCCAAATCTGTGCCTTAATATTATCAAAAAACAGTAGAGAACGTCTGACCTGGACCCTCTGCATCTCAGAAAGGTTTATTATCAACCAAAGGAGATAACACATAGCCTTTGCTGGGGTCAGTGATGTGACAAGTCTCTGCCCCATCCTAGGAGCTGCCCCATGTAGGGTTCTTCCCACACCTGCCCCCGCTTGGGCAGCCTGGGAGCGCTGGGCTGATAGGGCATCCTCTGGCTGGATCCTTTATGGCTGCTGCATTCTGCCAGGGCCGGCCCTCCCCTGAGAGCAGTGCTGTCTTTTTTTCTCTCTGAGGAGATGCAAAGCACAATGATTAGGAATGGGCAAGCCCCGTAACTGCAGCACCTGCTGTACTCGTGTTCCTTGAGTAACATTTGTGTCTACACATTTCCATCAAAGCTGCTTCATCTAGAGGCCCTGCATCAGACCCGAGTCCTGAGGCTCAGAACCACTAAAGACAGGTGTGCAGGATCCCCTGGCAGTGTGCAGGGGATCCTTTAGGATGTGTCCCAGGAATGAAGACATGCAAGGAGCACACTGCCAATGGAATGTTTTGAAAGGACACATGCCACGGGTCTATTTAGGGAAAGATAGGCATGGCTGGTCCATACCTGGCATGGACAGCAAACCTGGTCTGCCCTGATGGTGCCAGCAGTAGCAGGGGCTCGCCGACTCATCCTCCAGGTATGTTCATGCTGGACCGTACATCTGAGCTGCCCCAGACAGTGACAGGAAGTATTGCAGTCACCAAGTCCTGGAATTGGGATTCTGATTTTGATTTTGGAAGCTCTTACATTGTTTCCTAACTATCTGGGTGTTATGCCAATAGTGGTCAAGCCTCTTGCTCTTGGGTTTAGCTGCCAATTCCATGACTGAGTTCCTGCCATAGTCTGAGTGATTGAGACTTTCCTTATGAACACAAGAGTCTCATTCGGATGAAGACCCTTGTTCAGAGTTTCCTTGATTTGTAATTTGTTTATTTTACTCTTTTTTGTGAAGAGAATGATCTGCAACCACACTTGGGCCAGAGCTTTGCTTTAATGGGATGGATTTCCCTGGGCTCAGGGTGATTCCCCTAGCATGG
>NW_012118199.1:476748-477314 GCF_000951035.1 Colobus angolensis palliatus | reverse complement strand
CAGGCTTCAGTGCAGTTGGCAGGATCATACGTCACTGTAGCCTCAACTCCTGGGACCAGGCCATTCTCCCTGCTCAGCCTTCTAGGTAGCTAGGATTACAGGCAGATGTCATGATGCCCAGCAATTTTATATTTTAATGATTTTGTTGAGACAGGGTCTCACACTTTGTTGCCCAGGCTCATCTCAAATGCCTGATCTCAAGAAATCATGCCTCAGTCTCCCAAAATGCTGGGATTATAGTTGTGAGCTCCCATGCCCAGCCTCACTATTGATTCTTGACCAAATCAGCTATTAATAGGGCAGTTGCCAAATGGTGGTTCTCGAACTTCATCCCTCCCTCATTAATTACTAGGTCAGTTGTCACTCTGTGGTAAGGAAGACTTCTCTCTTTGCTATTTATATTTTCAGATATATCAGTGTGGATCGGGGGCTAGCAGGGAGGGGCATTTGCTATTCAACAAGTTGTAATCTATCCCTACTGTCGTTGGTTTTGATGTCCAGATTGCCCCAATCTGGCTAGGCCAGTGGGAGCCTGTAACTTGGCCCTGTTTCTGTGTCTCCCTCAG
>NW_012118199.1:473379-475823 GCF_000951035.1 Colobus angolensis palliatus | reverse complement strand
ATAGGTCATTGATGATGTTTTTTCATCCCAGGATCCCCTGTCCATGAGAGTAGTTTCGTCTTGCCCATGGTGATATAATTGTTAGTCTTTTCGTTTCCATCTCCCTTGTTGTTGGAGATGTTTCCTGTGATTACCATCATGTGGATATTAAGCCCTGCCTCAGTAACACTTTTATGACATTGAATGGTTAGGGATCTGTGCAGCATCCACAGGCCTTCCATTAATTCAAGGCATCCAAGTAGTAAGTGAGAGTCCCTTGTCTGCCCAGAGGGGCTCCAGCCTCTCAAGATGGCATGGGCTGGCTCACTTCCTGAGTGCTGGTCATCTCCCAGGTCCTGGCTACGTCTTCAAGGCACACCTCAGAGAGATTCAGCAGTTGCTGCTTCTGACACTGGATCCTAGGGCTGACCTGGTAGCCACAGCCTCACCGTTGACAGCCTGGTACGTAGATAAGATAGGATTCTTTCTCTCATCTTGTACATAACTCTTAGTATATGGGGTGCTGCACTTTTTGAAGCCTCCATGACATTTCACACCTTCCTCAAGGGGTGGAATGGTAGGAACCATGACCCCTGTTCAGAGGGGACCATGGTGCCCAAATGGCTCTCGGGTGTGTGGACCATGGGCTGCGCTGGCCATGAAGTGGGTAGGCTCTGCTGTTTTCTGTACAAAAGTATTAATGCCTTTTTTTTTTTTTCAAATTTTTTTGGAGATGGAATTTCTTTCTGTAACCCAGGCTGGAGTGCAATGGTGAGATCTCAGCTCACTGCAACCTCCACCTACCAGGTTCAAATAATTCTCCTGCCTCAGCCTCCCAAGTAGCTGGGATTACAGGTGCCTGCCACCACGCCTGGCTAATTTTTGCATTTTTAGTAGATATGGTTTCACCATGTTGGTCCCGGCTGATCTCGAACTCCTGACCTCAGGCAATCCACCTGCCTCAGACTCCCAAAGTGCTGAGATTACAGGTGTGAGCCACAACACCTGGCACTTTTTTTTTAATTAAGAAAAAAATTAATTATAAAATATACATACAATGTACTGTCTTAACCATTTCCAAGTGTACAGTCCATAAAGTACATTCACGTTGTTGTGAATCCCATCTCCAGAATGCTTTTCACCTTGTAAAACTGAAACTGAATGGGCCCAGCTATGGGGGCCTCACATCTGCAATCCTAGCACTTTGGGAGGCCAAAGAGGGAAAGATTGCTCAAGGCCAGGAGTTCGAGACCAGCCTCACCAACATAGATCCCTATCTCTTTAGTAGAAAAAAAAAGAAACTGAACCATTAAATAATTCCCCACCCTGCCACTGGCAACCACTATTCTATGTATTTGACTCCTTTATTTAGAATATCTATCTGCAGCACACAGTACTTATTTGTGTGTGACTAGCAGGTTTCACTTAACATGATGGACTCAAGTTTAATCTATGTTACAGCCTGTATCAGAATGTCCTTCCTTTTTATGGCCGAGTAGTGTTTCATTATGTGGATGTAACACGTTGTGTTTATCCACTTTTCTCTCAGTGGACACTTCAGTTACTTTTTCTTTGACATAGGGTCTCATTCTGTTGACCAGGCTGGAGTGCATTTGTGCAATTTCAGCTCACTGTAGCCTCAAACTCCTGGGAACAAGCAATCCTCCCACGTCAGACCCCAAAGTAGCTGGGACTATAGGTGTGTCCCACCACACCCATCTAATGTTTGTATTTTGTAGAGACAGGTTTTCACTCTGTTGGTCAGGCCTGCCACACAGAGTGGCTTGCACACTGGAGAATCTCTAGCAAAACATGTAAAATATGCTGCATTTAATGAGTTCTAGGATGCACAATTTTTTTTTCAATTTTAATGTCCCTAAAATCAGACTGTCTCCTATAAATGAAGACATCTTTCAATCACTGTCAGACAGCAAGTCACGAGGAAGTCATCACAGCCCATATGTGTGTGGACTGGGTCTCATTGCCATGAATGTTGTCAAAACTTCAGTTGGGTTATGTGCATTGCTTAACATATAGAACCAACAGTCATTGAAGGCAGGAAAAATTGTCATATTTCTTTAAAAAAAAGATTAATGAAATTGTAAAGCAATAGAGGCTGGTGGGACTGATTTATCTATGGAGCAGGGCTAACTTTAAGGCAACAAATATCAATTTGCCAAAAACCATTTTACTAAATTTGAACAGAAGCTACTTAACTTCTGGTGATACATAATTCAACTAGGTGGGGAGAGGGGTGTAAAATATGAGTGTAGTCAAGTAAGACAGTTCCTAGCACTGAGATGTGCTTGAAAATAATTCTTGGAGACAGTAACAGAGCACTTTTTTTTTTTTTATTATACTTTAAGTTCTAGGGTACATGTGCATAGCGTGCAGGTTTGTTACATATGTATACTTGTGCCATGTTGGTGTGCTGTACCCATCAACTCATCAGCACCCATCAATTC
>NW_012118199.1:422631-468754 GCF_000951035.1 Colobus angolensis palliatus | reverse complement strand
GTATTGGGGTGGGAGTTACCCGATTTTCCAGGTGTTGTGTGTCTCAGTTCCCCTGGTTAGGAAAAGGGATTCCCTTCCCCCTTGGGCTTCCCAGGCGAGGCGATGCCTCGCCCTGTTTCAGCTCTCGCTGGTCGGGCTGCAACAGCTGACCAGCACCGATTGTCCGGCACTCACTAGTGAGATGACCCCAGTATCTCAGTTGAAAATGCAGAAATCACTGGTCTTCTGTGTCCTTCGCGCTGGGAGTTGGAGACTGGAGCTGTTCCTATTCGGCCATCTTGCTCCGCCGGGCGTCCAGAGCACTTTTTAAAAAATGCTGCACCATCAACAGGCCGATGGCACACAGGGAAACTCCGAGGGACAAAAATATAAATACTGAGGACTGGGAATCAAAAAAAATTCAGAAGATTCTAAAGGAGAATACGCATTCTAGGAATACCCAACCTATTTTTTTTTCATTTGTATTTTCCATTTTATGTATGTATAAGGGTGATATATGGGCTATTTTAATAAGTATGCAAAATTTTTTCTAAGTGATATAAAAGCATGTGTCATCATTTGTGAAATGCTTTTCTTTCTTAGCAGTATGTAAAATAATGGTGCATCTTAAAATTGATAGCATCTTAGAGTCAATGAAATGTAGCATCCATTATTATCAACCTCCCAGCTCAGAATGAGGTAGATGTTGAGCCTAACATTTTTAAATGTAGCTGAACAAAACCTTTAGTGCAATGCTGATGAGAATTCAAAAAACTACACGAAGTTTGGAAAATGTTTCAGTAGGTTCTTGCAAAATTAAACATACACTTAACCTGAGACCCAGGAATTTCCACTCATGTGTATTTACCCAGGATAAATGAAAACAGATGTTACACAAAGATTTGTATACAAATGTTCATAGCAGCTTCATTCATAATAGCCACAAACTAAAAACTATCCAAATGTCCATCAGCTGGTGCGTGGATGAACAAAGTAGCATATATCTTATTCACACAATGGTCTACTACTCAGAACTTAAAAGGAACAGACTGGTGACACAGGTGACCACATGGATGAATCTCAAAACCATTCTCATAAGGGAAAGACATCAAATACAAAAGACTACACACTGTAAGATTCCAGTCATACATCACCCTAGGAAAGGCAAAAACATAGTCACAGAAAACAAATCATTGACTACAGGCTCCCAGGGGTTGGGGTTGAAAGGAGCAGATTGACTGTAAAGGACCAAGAGGGAACCCCTGGGTTAGGGAAAGGTTCTCTAGCTTTACTGTAGGGTGCTTATGCAACTATATACTTTCTCAAAATTTACTGGACTCTCCTCCCAAAAAGTGTAAACTTTACTGTATATAAATTATTCTTCTGTAAGCCTGTTTAAAAATGTGATTGAAAGACTGAAACAGACCCCCAAAAAAGCCGGGTTCAAATCCCAGCTTTTCCTTTTACTTGCTCTATGCCCTGGGCAGCTATCTTAATCTCTCTAAACTGACCCCAGGCTCCTCATGCTTAGAGCAGAATAACAAGGTTTGCATAATAAGACTTTATTGAGAGTACTAAGCGAGGTAATGTATGTATAGTACTTGGGGAACTTGACAGAGAATAAATGCTCAATAATGGTAGCTCGCATGCTAGCAGGGACCACAGGCAGTTTCATTACTGATGAAGTAATCAGTTGTTGGGATGACAGAATTGTATAGGCCAATAAATTGCTTGTGGCTGAAACCAACATTCTGGTCAAAACAATGTTGAAATAGGGGCTCCGGGGAGATGCAGCTTGAACCATTTACAGTCTGTGCTTTCAAGCTTTCACTCTTGCTTCTGACACTACCTCTCACATGAAAGGGAGAGAGTGCTGGGTGAAAGTTATTTTGCATAGAGGCCCCAAAGACACTTGGGAGTCTGGGCACAGTCCCTGGCACACAAACTGAGGATTGATTTGAAGTGACTTTTGCTTTCCACTTATTGGAATCTACACACACAGCCAAGGGAATCAAGTATTTAAGTATACAACAGAGAATGTGTTCAGCATTTTGCTTTCATTGGTCTTGTTGTCTTTGTTAGAACCCTATGAGATAGAAACTTTCATTATTCCCATGAAGCTGATGAGGAAACAAACTTAGAGAGATAAAGAAACTTGCCTAAGATCACAGCTTGTAAGGGAAGAGCTTGGATTCAAACTCCCCAAATTCTTGTCCAATGGGTCTTAAATCTGCACTAGACCGAGCAAAGGACCTGGGAAACCAGGTGAAGGATGTATGGAAGCAGAGCACCTGGGATCCATGCCTGGAGATGGAGTACCTGTAGCAGTGATGTGCTTGAGAAGTGGCCACTTGGGAAGGGGCACTTGCATTAGAGTCTCTGGGAGTAGGTAAATGCAGGAAGGCAGCTCACTCCTTTCCATGAGGCTTCTGGGGAGCCAGAAATGTCCAAAGTCCTGAGAAAGTGAAAGCTCTAATGATACAGTCCTCACCTTACTGCAGATAGGATGTGCTTTGCAGCTAAGGCCCGAGTTTCTGTTGAGGCTCCCTGTTCCTGGGCTCAGCTGACTCCCTGCTCCCCCATGAACCTCATTTGCCCCAGTGGTAAAACGAGTGGACAGAGCTAGATGTTTGTTGGCTCCCCTGCAGTTTGGATGCTGTAATATCACAAGCTGCACTTCATTTTCACGTGTCAACAGATTCATCAGCCACTCAATCACTCTGTTCAGGGGGACATCCTGGGGTTCCTGATCTCCCATCTTGCAGAAGTCCAAATATTGGGTCCAGGGCTACAAAATCCTGCTTTTCTCAGAGCAAACCTATAGGAGTAAAATTTAAGGGAGAGAGAAACTCAGGCAAATCTTAAATCCTACAAGGAGATCATTACACTTTTACAAGCTCTAACAATGTTGGGGTTGAATAAACCCTGTCTCAAGTATTAAACTTGTCAACCTTAAGATGGCAAAACCAATTCTGCTACTTCCCTCTACATTAAAGACACAAATGAGTCATTGATTTTTTTTTCCTGAGAAAAAAAACAACATTCCCAGTCAGATCTCTTTTGTAAACCACGTAAGACACAGGAGTCTGGGGGAATGTAATGAAGAATTCTCTTTTTAAGAAGATGAAAATAACATTTCAACCTCAGAAATCAAAATATACATGAAGATTTGCAAAAGGGATTGTGTCTGTTGCAACAATGTGTTAAATGTGTGAAAAGCACATATAAATGAAGGGACAGCTCTGCAGTGGGCTGATAAAGTAACTGACCTAAATGTGTAAGATTCACAAACACTTACTAAGCATGTCCTGTGTGCTCAGCTCTGTGCTGGTGGGTCCCAGTGAATAATAAGACTTGGAAGACCTGGTGCCTATGCTTAATGAATGCACCGTCAAGTAGGGAAACCTATACCTGCCCACCTGGGAAAGTGCTCTCGAGAGCCTCACGGGAGTGAATCTGAGACTCACAGGAGCAACTAACTAACTCTGTGTGAGGGCAACGAAAACAGGTCACCCCTTGCCCTTATAATAAATTGCAAAGTCTTCATCATGGCTGATGAACCCTCCCTAAGAGGGTCCAGGTAGACTGGCTAGCCTGACCTCCCCTTATTGTCCTCCCCCTCAATCTTTATGCCACCTTCCATTCTTTGGGTAGCACTGTGATGGGTTAAATTGTGCCCCCCTCCAAAAGATGTTGAAGTGCTAACCCCTACTGCCTATGCTGAGTGTGACCTTATTTGGAAATAGGATCTTAGCTGATGATCAAATTAAAATGAGATCATTAGAGTGAATCCTAATTCAATATCATTTGTGTCCTTAGAGAAAAGGGGGAAATATGGGTATAGAGACAGACACGTACAGAGGGAAGAGGATGTGAAGATACACAGCGAATGACATCCACAATCCAAGGAACACCTGGAGCTACCAAAAGCTAGAAGAGAGGCCTGGAACAGATGCTCACTCAGAGGCCACAGAAGAACCAGCTCTACCGACACCTCAATATTGGACTTCCAGCCTCCAGAACTGTGAGACAATATCTGTCTGTTGTTGAAGGCGCCCAACCTGGGGTACTTTCATATGGCAGCCCCAGGAAATGAACACAAGTGCTGAGTTCTTTCAGTCCTAGGCTCTTACAAATGCTGTTTCTTGGCCCAGAACACTCCTCTGTCCCTGCGCCTTCACCTAGCTAACTCAGCCTGGGTAGCACCATTTCGAGAGAAGTCCCTTGTCACTCATTCCCATGACATCGCACGAGTCTCATGTTGTTCCCTGCACTCTCCCATATAATTCCCTGCTATGTGCCTGTCTCCCATCTGGACTGCGAGCTGAAGAAGGTCAACACCTGGCACAGATGGCAGCCAGTAAATACTCTAACTAGTCAAAGATTGAGCTGAGCTTCCTACGAGAATCAAATGAGAAAGCAGTTGTGAACATGCTGTGCAGGCGATGAGGCCCCAGGCACAGGGGCCAGGTTTTAATTATTTGTGTCTGTACTGTTATGTGTGGTGATGCACCATGGTTGCACTTCTGCAAGGCATTGAATATTAAAGTTGTCTACATGTTTCCCTGGCAAACAGGAAAGAATGTTCATTTGGGCCTTCAGATCTTTGCATTTGGAGCTGTCCTGCTTGTGCTTCCAGCTTTCCTGCCCTCCACCTTGGAATCCAGCCCAGAGCCCTGAAAGGGGCTCAGAAGGAGGAAGTTATTAGCATGGAAGGTGCTAGAACCATTGTAGGGAAAGAAAAGCAGGAGCCAATGGCAGGCGCAGCCTTGACCGTCCCCAGGGAATGTCCAGAAGGCCTCTCCATCTGGCTGTCCATTTAGAAACTTGACCTCTTTGCAAGCAATAAGCATCTGGGGTCCATTAAAATGCAAGGCACCTGCTGGATGTCTGAGAAAAAATCTGCTAGTGAGAAATTAACCTCTTTGGGGGCATTGCAGGCTCCATCTGCTGGTGACAGGAGTGTGTACTACAGTAGCCAATAGTCACCCCTTCTCAGACTCTAGCTTAAGGCCATGTGGCTCATCAGAGGCAATTGTGTTCCCTCTCTGTGCCTCAGTCTCTTAAACTGCAAATGGGACATTAACCTCTTCCGAGTCCATCCACAGGCTTGCTTGCTGAGAGGCAGGGGGAAAATAAGAGTCTGAATGGGTTTTATGGGCTAAAATGTATTTTATAGATTTAGGATATTGTTATCCTATTCCTAATAAGTATTCATTACTAGACTCAAATTTCACAGTTCTATTTGTAAATCTACCAGAGCCTCCAAGTATCTCATCCTCACAGGCTCACGCCATGGGAATGCGTCTTCAAAAGACAGCATGGATCTACCTTGCAGAAAAATCCCACCCTTGAATTAACTCCATTCCATAGGCATTGGCTGAACAACTGTTAATGTGGATATACTAACAGGGGATGACAGATCACACTCTGGAGCAGCTGATGCCCCTCTGGAAAAGCAGCTCCTATGTGAGGTGATACAGGGTAGAAGGTGGAATAGACAGTGCTGGGCTGAGTCAGAAGAACTGGGTTTCTATAGTGGCTTTGCCAAGCGCTGGCCTTGTGACCTTGGTAAGTCTCCACCGCATCCCTCTCAGTCCTTCTTGGTGTTCTCTTCCATGTTATGAGTCTCAGTAAAAAAGGCCTCCAGGTAGAAGATGCTACTTCAGAGAACAAATTGGGGATCCCATTGTGGATGTCATGGGGAATGAGGACTGTCCCCAGGTCCTCCCACTGGCCATGTCTGTATGAAGGCTTTGATACCTCCTACCCTCTTCTCATTAGCCATCCCAACTCTGCCTACAGGGGCAGGTGATGAGACCTAATCATTCACCGTTTTCACCTCTAAGTCCTGTTTAGCTTCCATACCCTGCCTCTCCTGTCTCTAAGGTCCAACTGAAGGATATTGACAATAAAAAGACTGATCATTTACAGGCAGGAAGGTTAAAAAGAGTATGGAAATTTGCAGTTATTAAGCATTTATTGAACACTTACTGCATGCCAAGCATTTTACTCGAGGCTTTTAATATTCTATTCCTTTAGTGCTCCAACCAGCAATAGGAGATTGTTATTAATCCTTTTCTACAAAAAAAAAAAAAAAAGAGAGAATCAGAGAGGTTAACTAACTTGCCTGAAGTCACATAGCAAAAAAGTTATAGATAGGGATTAACTTTCTCTAGTGCCCTAACAAAGAGGCTTCAGCTAAATCTATCCAGATTCTATTCCTATTGCCCCTCCTAGACACACACTCTGATGTTTCATTGACAGATATTGACCTGAAGCTCAGCGTACACTCTTCCTCCAGGTACCCTATCAAACTCTCTGTTCTGTTTATATTCTTCCCTCTGTTTCCCACTTTGCACTGTGGTCCCTGGACATAGTCAGCCCATCCAACTTTCCAACTATCTTGCAGGCCCTGCTTTCCAGAACCTTCACCTACATTGTGATCTGAGCCTCTGCTGACTTGATCTGGCTACATTCAATCATGTCATATTGAAGATCAGATATGTGTTTGTCAATTTAGCAATAGGCATATTGAGCATCTTCTGGTGCCAGACACCAGTTCGTGCACTGAGAATACAGTGAACAAAGAAAGATTCCCACCCTCAGAAAGTGCATTTTAATAAAAGCAGCAGATTTCACTTGTAAACAAGTGAACACATGCATAACATAACTTCAGGAAGCACATGCTGTGGCAGGGTGGGTGGGAGGTGACTATTTTAGATAGCTCAAGGGAGGCGTCTAGGAGGAGGTGATATTTTAGCAGAGACCTATATAATGTAAAACAGCAAACTATATGAAGATCAAGGGGAAGAGCATTTGAGGCAAAGGGATCAACAAACACAGAGACCCTGACACCAGAACAAACTCACTATGTTTGTGAAACAGAAACACCACCACCCCAGCTGCAGACAAATAAGTAAAACAGGAGTGGCAGAGGCTGAGTCGGAAAGGTGGGCAGATGCTAGATGTGTAAAGTCCTGTAAACTACAGAAAGAAATTTTAATTTTACTCTAAGGGCAATGGGAAGGCCCAGAGAGGTTTGGGCAGGGAAGTGATGTGGTGTCACTTACATTTTTATTTATTTATGTATTTATTTTTGAGACAAGGTCTCACTCTGTTGCCCAAGCTAGAGTGCAGTGGCATGATCATGGCTCATTGTAGCCTCAATATCCCCAGGCTAGGGTGATTCTTCCACCTCAGCAGCGCATGCCTCCTACCCCCCCGCCTCGCCCACCTCCCCAAGTAGCTGGAACTACAGGTGAGTGCTGCCACACCTGGCTAATTTTTTGTATTTTTTGTAGAGACAGGGTTTTGCCATGTGGCCCAGGTTGGTCTTGAACTCCTTGGCTCAAGTAATCCTCCCACCTAGGCCTCCCAAACTGCTGGGATTACAGGCATGAGCCACCACACCTGGCCTCACACTTTTAAAAGATCACTTTGGCTACTGTGTGAGGAGTTAACTGGGAAAGAGCAGAAAATTACAGGAAGACCAGTTAGGAGCCTACTGCAGTCATATATTCAAGATAAGGTGAGATGCTAGTTGCTATGACTTAGGTGGTAGCAGTGGAAGTGGTGGGAAAAGGTGAAACTTGCAAAATATTCAGTGGTGTGTTGGTGGGCATTTAACAATCTACTCTCTTGGGAGCAGGATGACCTTAGTTTGTAGCATTTGTCAATTTCCATAGTGTAAATACCTTCACCATGGGCCACCTAAAACTTTCAATATGACATCAACTGGCTTGCAATATTCCTAACAATTTGACAATCGGCTCTCACAAGTTGACTTGAGCCAGTTCCAGCATCCTACTGAATTTATTTTTAAGGTAGACTCTACAGGATTTGTTGAAAGTTAGGATGTGGGGGCAAAGGAAAGACAGAAAACCAAAATGACTGCCAAGCCATTGAGTATATGCTAGTAAGACTGAAGGGAGCAGTCAATTTTGGAAGGGGCTCAGAAGCACATGAACATCACTCCCACATACTCCCCAGGCTTCACAGGAGGAAAAAATACCAACATACTTTTGCTCTTGGACTTGTGAATAAGGAGAACATTTTCTACTATCTCCATAAATCCAAGCAATCCCAAGGCCACTTTGTGGTGTAGCAGTGAAGAGAATGCACCTCAGAAGCAAGACTCTTCTGTATTAGTCAGGGTAAGGCTGGCTACTGTATCAAATACCTCCTGAAATCTCAACGACTTAGTCCAATTTAAGTTGATGTCTCTTTTATGCATCATGCAACCAGCAGTGTGTGGGGAGGCTGGAGTAGAGGTGGGAACTCGGTTTCACGTGGTCATTCAGGGATCCATGCTGATGGACAGTGCCTTCCTCCACACACGGCTTCTTTTTTTATTTTTTAATTTCAGTTTTATCTTTCTTTGTTCTGTTTTTTAGAAGCATTCTAGAATGAGTCTGTAAGATTGCAACACCACACATGGCTTCTGAAGTCAGTCAAGGGATTAAGTTCTATTGGCAGGAGGGCATAGAGAGAGATGAGAAGGCACATTAGCTTCATAACCACTTCAACTAAGAACTGACATTTTTATTCCCACCATATCCATTGCTAAGAACTGGTCAACATGGCCTCTTCTAATGCAGGGGACCTGAGAAATGCAGGTTTTGACCAGACAACCACTTCCCTACACAGCTTCAGTCTTTGCAAGGGAGCAAGAAACCTTGGTGGATGGCCATTCATCTCTGCCTCTGGCCTCACCCCAGCTCTGCCTTGAGCAAGTTGCCTAACTACTCTGAGTCTCAGTTCCATCTCTGAAAAATGGGAACAATCCTAATACTTACCCACAGGATTTCTGTGCTGCTAAGGAAAGGAAAGGAAATGATACTCATAATGCACTTAGGCTGGTCTGCCACTCTCAACGCACTTCAACCAGGAGTATTATTTGTGATCCATTCCAACCTCCTCATTTTCCAGATAAGTCCACCTCACATCAATGTGCACTTCTTCCCTCAACTCTAAGCATACATCTACAATCCGCAGAGAATGAGGCCAAATAATAGGAGCACTTTGAAAGGGATTTATACCTTAGAGGTGACCTCGGTATAGAGCACTGACTGTGGAGCCACAGGACCTGAATTCTAGTCTGAGATCTAACAGCAACATGTTAGGTCATTTGACAATGTTCTAGGAATTCTCTGAGGCTCCCTTTCCTCCTTTATGGGATGATGGATAACAATAAATACCCGAACTTGCTGGGAGGATGAAGAGAAACATCATATGCAGAGGGCCTTGCAAACCCTACACACATGAATGTCTGTTTTCTTGCCAGGATTTAAAAACACTTTGAAGGCTGCATAGGACATGGCAAGATGAGACACATCACCACACAGACCAATCTCCCACAGATCTGCATCATTTTAAAAATGATCTGTTTGGCAATCAGCACATACCGCTGCTACCTCGTGAGCAGAGGGTTCTCGTCGGCAAGAAGTTGAAGCTGTTCATTTTCTAAGACTTATCCCTCTCAGCTTGATTCTGCCTGTTCAAGGTTGTCCAGGGTTCCGAGCAATCAGAAATGATTTGTGTCAAAGAGCGCATTACAAGAATCATTTGTCACTTCTGGTTCGCGTTTGAATTTGAAGAATGATGCTGGGGAGTGATCTGAAGGCATGATGTGAAGTGTTGTTATGATGAGCAGCAAAACCGTTATGTTAACCTTCTTGTGAGCTGAGCTCTGGGGTTCAATTTTGACAGTGTGTAGCAAGGGCAGAAGTTTCCAGCCCCCACAATGAGATGGACTGGGAAGTATTAAGAATACCTCCCCATGAGAATACCTTATGATTAAATGACAATCTTCTCAAAAGAAAATTAGTATCACAGTGGCACAAAGCAGCCTGGAATGATTTTTGGGGAACAGCTGGTTTAGCCCTTCACCTTACAGAGAAACATTGAGGTGCACAGAGGTTTTGTGACCTTGTGGCCACAAAGTTAACTTTCCTCTTGATTAGATAGTGTCTTCATCTTGCAAAAGCTGACAAGTGGATTTAGGATATTGATCTTGGAATTTAGAACACCAAGTTCTAGGTGCAGTTTATTCTCCATCTGGCTATGACTTCCTCAAGACACTCCACTTCTTTGCATTTCCGTCTGTCTCCCTGAAAGAAGACATTGATGAATCCCCAGGTCTGCTACAACCCTGAAATTGTATAATTCCGGGCAATCCATGGGGTGGACTTTTTATCCTCATTTGACAGGTAAGATAACTAAATTCCAGAAATCTGGAAAAGCTTCTCAGACAAGGCCTTTTATTTGAATCTTGTGACACAAGTATATTTATTTATTTATTTATTTTATTTTATTTTATTTTATTTTTTGAGGTGGAGTCTTGCTCTGTCACCCGGGCTGGAGTGCGGTGGCCGGATCTCAGCTCACTGCAAGCTCCGCCTCCCGGGTTTACGCCATTCTCCTGCCTCAGCCTCCGGAGTAGCTGGGACTACAGGTGCCCGCCACCTCGCCCGGCTAGTTTTTTTGTATTTTTTAGTAGAGACGGGGTTTCACCGTGTTAGCCAGGATGGTCTCGATCTCCTGACCTCGTGATCCACCCATCTCGGCCTCCCAAAGTGCTGGGATTACGGGCTTGAGCCACCGCGCCCGGCCTATTTATTTTAATAGATAGAGAAGATGTCATGGCCCTGTAAGTCAAGAGAACAGGATGGCCAAAGGCAACAAAAGGGTAGGGCACTTTAAGAAAACTTCATGTCCTTGACTATGGCTACATAATAGAATGTGAGAGACAGGACAGAGGAATAGCATACTGAAACATAGCTTTTCTTTCTTTCTTTCTTTGGCTCACTGCCATCTCTGCCTCCTGAGTTCAAATAATTCTCCTACCTCAGCCTCCCAAGTAGCTGGGATTACAGGCATGTGGCACCACACCAGGCTAATTTTTGTATTTTTAGTAGAGACGGGGTTTCACCGTGTTGGCCAGGCTGGTCTTGAACTCCTGACCTCAGGTGATCTGCCTACCTCAGCTTCCCAAAGCGCTGGGATTACAGGTGTGAGCCACCACGCTCGGCCTGAAACACAGCTCAGAATCAGATCATGGAGAGCCTTGAATATCAAGTTCAAGGGCATAATATCTCTTAGCCAGTGGTTCCCAAATCATATGGCGTATGGCAATCTTGGGATGTATTTTTGGTTGTCACTACTAATAAGGATGTTACTAAACATCCTACAACGCACAGGAGAGCCCTAGCCAACAAAGCGTTATCTAGCTCCAAATTGTCACTAGTCAAAAAGCTGAGAAATACTGCTCTAGGCAGAAAGAGGAGAGGTTCTCTGCAGAGTCCTATCGAGGCTATCTTGGGCTGGGCGAGAGGCAAGACAGGCGGCAGAAGGCTTCCACAATCATCTGGGGAAAAGATGATGCAGGTCTGAGCTGAGACAGGGTCAAGAGGACCAAGATCAGTGACATGGAAGAGATGGAAATGACAGATACGTGGTTTCCCCATCCATTGCACTAGCACCTTCCAGCTCCAAGCCATCTTTTCGTAGCATCTTCTTTCTTTTCTTTCCTATTCACTTGCTCTGCAGTCCCAAGAGTCAGAGGGTGAGAGGAGATTCAGGACTGGATTTCACCTCCCAGATCTTCTAGTGGCCCATCATAGTAGCCTCACTTTTAATCACACCCAGTCCTGGAAGCAGAAGGAAGGTCAGGAGTTGACACATGCAGCACTTCCTGCAATTTTATTTTATAATTATTTGTGCCATTATTAGTTTAATAGTTTCTGGTACAAGATTGCAAGTTCTGTGAGCAGGGACCATGTGGATCATGTTCTTCACTGCGTTCCCACAGCCTGGCAAGGTGCATGATATGTAGGAGATGCTTAGGGAAATGGGTTTGATGAATGACCCTTGGCTTCATGGGTGAGGTTGGTTAGGCATCAGGCACTTGTTGAGGGCAAACCGTGGAGGTGCCAGGTTAGTGGACTCAGCCTCACCCCTCTGGCTGAAGAATAGGCTGGGTGTTTCTTCTGGCTACTCTCACTGCATCCAGCCACAGACACAGATCCACCTCTCTGGAAGCAAGAAGAAAGTAGAGGACAGATGGCCAATAAAAAAGACCTGAAAGTGTCTAGTATGATTGCTCAACCCCTCCCATACACACTCCTCTTGGGCATCCATTCCACTATAATACCTTTTCCCTTTCCATGTGGCCCCTGTCCTCACCTGGAAGACTGAGTGGGAGGCTAAGAGGAGAACAAAGGGCTGGGCACACGGTGTGATCATTTCTGCTCATGAGACAGTCAGGGAAAGGCTTCCTAACCTCAAGCACCTCACCATCAGAAACTTGAGACAGATTATCGGCACCCCCAGGTCATAGAAAAAGAAACTGGGAGTTGGGGACATAGAGGATGGAGGAAAGAAGGGCCTCTCTCCTTGGCAGTGGGATGAGCCCTAGGATGTCATGACCCAGTGGGAGGTGTGTGGATGTATACAGCCACAAGTGCAATGGAGAAGTCTTTAAACAGTGGCTTCCCTGCAATTTGCAGAATTTTTAGCAGTGACTCCAGGAACACCAACTCCACAGCTCAAGGAATCAGGCCAACCTAATTCTAAGAGACCCGGGCAGCCATCTGGCCCTAAATCCCCAGATGGCAAGAGCAAGGGCCTCTGCAAGGTCAAATGTGCCTCAAGAAGCAGGGAGGACTGAGGTCCACATGTCTTGACTTTCCAGCACTCTTTCTGCCTGGGGCTTGGTCTGTTCAAAATGTCAGGTTGGCACAGAGGAAGGCAACTCGGATTTGGTATAACCCCACCCACTGCCCCCTGCCCAGTTTTATGTACCCCAAGACTACGGTAACAAAGCACCCTCCTTCTTGGTGGCACCTGGTACTGCCAGGAGTTCCATGACCTTGTCCTAAACCATTCTGGAACGTTTGACTTAAAGGACCAGGAGGCCATGCCTGTAAACTCTTTCTACTGATCGAGGCCTGAATCAGAGAGTCTATGGTTCAAATCCTGTCAAACTGTGTGATTTTGAGCTAAGTTAATTAATAAGTTTATGAATTAAGTTAAAAATTAGTAATTAATTTTTAATAAATTAAAATAAGTTAAAGATATTTTCTTTAACTTATTTAAGCCTCTGCTTATCTACTGGTAAAATGGGAAGATAGTAGCTAACTCAGAAAGTTCTTGTCTAGTTAAAAGAAATAAAATGGAACAATGTACAGACAAGTGGTTTATATACCTAACACAGAGCAGGGACTGGAAAACCTTTTGTTAAATGAGTGCATGTATAAACTAATAGAAATGATTGACTTTTGTCGAAGCTATGAGAGGCAGTCTGCAACCCCTTGGTACCTGTGAGGTTGGTCCTGCATGACCTGGCAAAGCAGGGTCCCTAGGGAGGACTATGAGCTGCTTATTAGTGTTTTAGGTTCCAACGTTCTCTCTCTTGAGCCTGGCAGCAACACAGTCTTCTTGAAAAAAGTACTTAGTGCAGGCCCAAGAGGCCTCATCCTCCCATCTTAGCCCCTGACTTGAGCAAAGGTGACCTGTACACTCACCTATGTCCATGCCAATTAAGTGATTTCATTAAAAGAGTGGGCAGCTCCAGGGTGACCCATGAATTAGGAGGGCATTGCTGCCATCTGCCAAGCCTTCCCCTTGCTTGCCATGGGGCATAACAGCCAAAGGGGACTGACCTCTCTCTTCTTTTTTGTTTTTTTTTTTTTTCCAGCCCTAGCACACTAGGAATAAAGGATTCTAGAGACAATCCCAAAGTCGGTTTTATTTTTCTAGAAGCTCACAGTTTAATTAGGTCTATAAAGCATTTAGATTTTGTGTTGGTTGAAATTGACCCAACACACAGAATATTCCATGACATATTTTGTTACCTGCTCTCTACTCACAGACACTGGAAGGGGCCCCTTCCTCCTTCAGAGAGCCTCGTTCTTACCAAGGGCCAAGAAACAGGACATCTAAGGACTTGGAAGCCCCAGGCACGTGACCCCCGGCCTCTCTGTTCTCCAACTAAGGAACGCTTTAAGGCCTTCACATTTATTTATGTATTTCCTGGACTTACTTTGTGCTACGCCCAAGGAAGTGAGCTGAATAAGACCCAGCAGGGTTGAGAGACATAAAAATGGCTTATTGAAATTCAATACTCTAAGGGCTGGAGGAGATGGATGAGTAGCGAGCTGGAGGAGCACAAAGGCAGGAGTCCCACTGTCTGCCTAAGGAATGCTTGAGGAAATAAGAATAGCCCATATTTATTAAGCACATAGTACAAGCAAGCACTCTATTAAATGTCTTACATGATGTATCTCATTTAATCCTCATATGGAAGGGAAAGGAACCACAAGTATCTATTGAGAAGTGACTGTTCTAAGCACTGTGTGAAATGCTTTGCAGAAATGATTCTGTCTTCTTGGTAACTGTGGCATATACATATCATTAGTCCCATTTTATATACAGTGAAACTGAGTTTCAGGGAAGTTGAATAATGTACCTTAATGCTGGAGTAGAAATAAAACCCCAAACAATCTATTGTCTAAACTATTGCTTCTCAAACTTGGAGGTGAATGACAATAAACTAAGGATCTTGCAGATTCTACTTGAGTAGTTCTGGG
This sequence comes from Colobus angolensis palliatus, assembly GCF_000951035.1. Lineage (NCBI taxonomy): Eukaryota > Metazoa > Chordata > Mammalia > Primates > Cercopithecidae > Colobus > Colobus angolensis. The sequence goes on along the minus strand of NW_012118199.1, from coordinate 454,184 downwards.
GTGGTGTCTGAGATTCTGCAGTTCTGACAAGCTTCCAGGTGATATTGATGCTGATGCCACTAGCCCAGGGAGCACATGTGGAGAAGAAACATGCTCTGTACCATCTTTGGTGGTTCTCAGCCCCAGGTGCACCACAGAGTCAGCCAGGGAGCTCTTAAAATACATCAGTGTTTGGTTCCTACCCTCTGGAGATTCTGATTGGATTGCAGTGAGGTGGGGCTTGGGCATCACTGTAGTTTAAAAGCTCCCCTACAGGCAGTCAGGGTTGAAAATAATTGCTATACTTTTAACTGTCATTTTAAAAGTGAATCTTAAACATTTAGTCCAAACCCAAGATGTCCCCAAAATTCACTCCCCCTGTGGCAGCCCCTAGCCAGTTGGATTCAGCCTTGGAAGCTGATTCATTTGGCCAAACTCTCTATTATTCTTTCCTCCTGAACTGTCCTGGAGTTTCCTGGCCACTCAGCTCTCTTACTGCCTCCAATATTTTAATCCCATTGACTCGGAGCCTGCCTCTGTCCTCTTTTCCTCACCATTCCCAGAGCAGCAGGCAGAAGAGACATCCCCAGGGCTATCGATTCCCAGGGAATTCACAAGGTGGCTATTTCTTTCTTAATTAAGACCTTCATGATGAGCAGCTGGTATTGGACCAATTAATCAGCTCTCTGAAGGCACAGGGGGAAAGCAGCAACAAATAGGGTGATTCATACAATGGTTTCTCTAGTAAAAGGGCTGCAACTTGGCTAGATGTGGATGGAAGGGAGGCCTGAACAGAGCAGCACGGCTAGCCTTGCCTTGTCTTTTGCTTTTTTCTTCCCTTTTTGAGTTGGATGCGGGATGATATATTCTAAAGGCCACCTTTACCCAAGCATTATTCTCCCCGCCAGCCAATCCCCCTCACCAGCCACCATTATCTGTCATCAGAGACAAGACAACAGAAGATAATAGAAGCTTCCAATTCATGCTGCTTCTTTCTTCCATTCTCTGGGGAAATTGTGTCGAACATCTTTTTCATTGACTTATTTATTGTAAGTATAGGAAATGAATTGCTTACAGGTTCGTGGTGGGGCAGCGCAGATGCTATCAGGGTTGCTGGTGCTCTGGCTGGAGGGAGAGTTCCAGGTGTCCAGTAGGGTATTAATTAAATGGACTGTCCTCCCTTTTTCCCCGCAGGAAGCCCATGTGATGGTCCCAAGCTTTGTCTCGATTTAAAACAGAAGCAGTACTGCGAGTCCACTGGCTCCCTGCCTCTCCTGTCCTATAGGATCACAGCCAGAAACCATACACACCCACACACATGCACACACACATACACACATGCTCATACACACACACACACACAGGTCGGCCAGGCCCAGGTTCAAATCCTCCCTGCCATCTCCTACGGGGGTGTGGTAAGGACACTCACTAGCTCTGACACCTTCTCACCTTGGACACATTGCTTAACCATTTGAGCATCACTTCCTTTTGGGGTTACCAAGGCATTGGGTCAAATGAGCATCTGCAATACAGTGGGGCCTCAATGAAGCTCCGCCTTCTTCCTCTTCTTCCTGCAGAAAATGTCAAAGCCAAAAGTGCCCTTGAAGATCATGTAATCCAGTCCTACCCTTTGTCCAATGGGAGTCAGAGGCCTGGATTGGGACAGTGATTTGCTCCAGGTCTCTCAGTGAGAAAGTGGTAGAACCAGGCTCCACGACCCCCTATCCAGTTCTTTCCCCTTCACCACAAAGCCTCTCTGTACCCTGATTAACAGATGTACTTCATTTTAGGCCTATGTCCATAAAATGAGTGTGTAAATGCAACTCTGGTAAGCCCACAGATACCAGGCATGTGTCAGGGGATTCTCTTTAAAACGATATTTCTGGTATTCCCTTTGTTCACGATGACCCCCTGTGTCACAGTCTGTTGTTTTTGATTCAGTTTCTCCAAGTATGATTTCCATAAAGTGGGACACACAACACCCCACTCCTGGTCGTTTTTCATTCACTGGAGCACTCTCCTCTGCCACCCTGGCTCTACCTCTCAGCCCAGAGTTGATTAGGCTTCTAGCATGGCAATTACTTCAGAGTTGGTTTCTGGTAAGTCACTTGATTTCAGCTACTTTTGAAAGTCCAATTTGGAACATAAAGGCTTTAGCTGTTCCTTGGTCCTTGAATGGGTTTAGGGTCCTGATTCTGGCTTTCCTTGAAGACTCAGGTAAGCAATCCTCTTTCCTTAGATCTGCCGACTGGACAGTGCACCCTACTGTCCATTACCTCCTCCCTGGCACACACATCTGTAGAAGAACAGTATCTCTCCTTTCCTCCTGCACCAGGCATCCACCTGCATTCTCTATTGTTAGATTGTAGAAGGAAGTAGGCACACAGGGCACCCAGCCCTCCTGCACAGGTAGCAGGTGGGGGCTCTGACCAGTAACATCCTGAGCCAGCCCAGTATCACCCCTGAAACAGAAAATGACTAACTGGAAAACAGAGATAATCTGTCTCAATTATGCGCAAGTTCAGCAAATTAAGGCCAAGCACGAGGAATCTGCCTGTGTTTTGATGAGGGAACAGATGCATTTGACCATGAGGAATTCTTACAAAAGCTTCCAGCATAGACATCAGATCTGACCTTTCCAGGAGACGCAGTCACAGAACTGTTTACAGTGGGTAATCTGGGGTTTTCTGGGGAGGGGAGGAAAAGTAGTGGGCAGCCCAGGTCTGGTTGATGGACTTTTCATCTCTCAGGTGCTAGGCAAGCAGGGTCTCATAACCCGCCCAGAGTACCACCAAAGCCCACCCTTTTTCTGCCCTCATCAGGCCCTTACACAGCCAGGGCCAACCTGGCCCTGACAATGGACAATCCAGTACCCGTTCTCATTGAGTGCCTACTCTGTGTTGGGCACAGGTTTGAGCTAGAATATATAAGAGAAACACGTGGAGAAAACGCCCCAAAGAAAAAGCAGAAGAGCCTGGACCTGTCAGACTCAGCTCCGGGAGACATGCTGGGAGATTGGGAGGTGGACTTCTGGGTAGCCAGCAAGAACAGTCCTCTTTCCAAAGCAATAGAGAAGGAGTGGCTTGATCAGAGTGAGGGAGACATGACTAGTAAGAATTAACCCCATCAAGATCATCAGGGTGAATGATGTCCCCAGCACCTGACTGCTTGGGGTTTCATCCTCTGCCGCCATGCAAGAAGAAAGAAAAGTGTCTCAGAGATCTCACTTAATGGGAATTCTAAGCCAGGATGTTGCCCCAGAAAAGGCTGGTTGGGTACCCTCCACTTTCAAATCTACTATTATTGCTGGATGTGTGCAGTCCCTGTCACATAAAACAGGGACTTGGTTCCTGTCATCTTAGGGCTCACAGTTTACTTGGGGCTGAATTCCTCACACTTTCTGGTCACCATATTGTTCTAGGTGAAGGCTCACAGAATCAGAATCTTCAGGAAGAGACTAGAGATTTATATCTGTGAAGTGCAGGAAATTTTGACCTAAGACAAGAAGACACCCATGAGTGGAAAGATAACTTACAACCTAAAGCAGGACAGGACAGGCAGTAAATCCTGCAAGAGCTCAGAGTCAGAAGTGACCACTGATGATTAGTGGGGTCTGAGAAAGCTTCCTGGAGGAGGTGAGACTTGAGCTGGGTTCCAAAGGATGGATAGGAGTCAGAGGCCACCATCAACCACCACTCATGTTGATACCTCAATTCAAGTTCAGTAAGAAAAGCAAAGCTGCTAAGATACAGAAATAGCAAGGGATCTGTTACAGAGACTTGACCTTCTGTTATTGTGGGAGCTGGTCAGTCCATCTAGGTAAGGCAGAGGTATTTGCATTTGATGCTGGATCTCCACGTATGCAAGGCAGGAGGTACGGAGGGGAAGATGGAGATAAAGTGAGGGATAACAACGATAAGCCAGAACCCATGAGCCCGAGCTGGAATTACACCAGGTTGGACTAAGACCCCTGTCAGTTTTGTTGTTCTGACCTTGATGGTGAGGGTTTCCTGCAGAAGATAGGGTCCTTCATCACAGAACAAAGCTCACTCATCTGGCCAGGAGGCAGAGAAGCTGTACATATTTCCAAGGGGTGGTGGAGCAGTAGCCTCACACAAACAGCCAGCAGCTAAGTGACAAGGCATGTGAGCTACAAAGTGGCTGCTTCACTCTGCCCTCCACACCCCCCGTATGACTCTCTCGTGTCCACCCTACTCAGAAAGACCTGGCAGGGGAGAATGCTAGGAAGTGTCAGACAGTCTAGCCACGTAGACACACGACTCTGCCAGCATGCACTCCTGTTCCATGCACATGACTGAGGCTGACTACAGGACTCAGCGAGGGGAAGGCAGCCTAAGTAGAGGGAATGTCAAGAATAAGAGCACAGAGACAGGAATGACACAGGTCTCAGTGACGGGGGAACAGAAGAGACTGGGGTTCATATTGTTGGTATAATGAAGACAGCCTTTTAGGGGTCACAAGGACCTTTGGCTTTTCCTGTGCCCTGGAGTCACCTTCCCAGGGGAGCTGCTGGGCTCCCTAGGCACTGTCTACACTCTCAGCTGGACTCACTTATGACTGAGTTAAATACACCTGGGAGGAATCCCAGTGCTATAGTGTGCACCTGTAGTCTCTACTACTTGGGAGGCTGAGGCAGGAGGGTCACTTGAGACCAAGAGTTCAAGGCCAGTCTGGGCAACATGATACCCTGCCTCTAAATAAACAAACAAACAAATAAAAAACACTTGGGAGTCAGGTGAGAGGATGGAGGTGGAGGGACTCAAACTGAGGACCTCATTCTTGTGAGCTGCAGCATGACCCAACTCAGCTAAGCTGCCACACGAAGCCAGCACCTCCTCACCATCTTCTTGTTAGCCATATGCATACACCTAACAAGCTGTGACAACCCCTCCCAACCTCCTAATGAGTCTACACTTCACCCAGAACATACAGAAACAATACTGGTAAAAGATCACCTTTCTTGTTTTACATAAATTCTCATTTCCATGATACCTGTGTGGGGAGAACGCATGCTCTCATCTCCAATCAAACAGACCAAGCTCCCACTTCTAGTTCACAATTTGCTGGCTGTGCAATCTTGGGCAAGTCAGCCAATCCCCCTGAGCCTTCATTTCCTCCTCTGTGAAATGGGAATAATAATACTTACCCTGATGATGTACTGGGAAGGCTAAAATGGGGATTGTATATAGAGTGTCTCTATATAAGGAACCCAACAACTGTGTATCAGCACATTCTGACTAGAGGGCAAAGATTTTGGAGGCAGGGATTAGCAAGAACTGGGAAGAATCTCAGAGGCTGAGCCTGGGGAAGGTGAGAGAAACTCCTGAGCATTGGCCCAGGGACATGCCGAGTTGCTCCTGAAAGTGAAAGATATCTGCTCAAAGCTGAGAGGAGCTGGAGAAGGTTGAGGCTGACCCCTGAGTGTATGACTGACAGGGACAAGAAGGCCCAGGGGTCATCCAAAGAATTGATTTAGAGAGAGAAGGATCAGATCAATTTCCTGAGGCTATTCTATGGATGAGAACTGCATGGAGACAGTGCTTACATCACAAGAGCGGGAACTTACCCTCTGTCCCTGCTGTTCTGAGACTGCAGCCCAGTGAAGGGTGAGCTTCCCCTCCCTGGAGCTACATCAGCCGTGAGTAGATGACTGGTTGGCAGAGTGAGCACAGAGACAGATCACAGAACTGGGTGTCTTCGAGATTATTTATAACAACGGGAAAGTGTCATTCTCTGAGTCAGTGTTCACATGGGAAGGGGAACCTGCCAGAAGCCAAGCCCTGTGCTAAGAGCCACGAATACATCATGCTACTTAAACCTCTAAGCAATCCTCTGCAGAAGCTTTTATGATTCTGGCCGGGCATGGTGGTTCACGCCTGTAATCCCAGCACTTTGGGAGTTCAGGTGGGTGGATCACTTGAGGCCAGGAGTTAGAGACCAGCCTGGCCAACATGGTGAAACCCCATCTCTACTACAAATACAAAACAGTTAGCTGGATGTGGTGGGAGGTAACTGTAACTCCAGCTACTCAGGAGGCTGAGGCATGAGAATTGCTTAAATCCAGCAATAGGAGGTTGCAGTGAGTCCAGATGGTGTCACTGCACTCCAGCCTGGACAACAGAGTAAGACTTCGTCTCAAAAAATTCATAAATAAAAAATAAAGAAGGCTTTATGATCCTCATTTTAGAAACCAAGAAACAAAGTTTCAGAGAGGTCGAGTACTTTCCCAAGGTGACAATGACAGTGAGTCTAGTGCTGGAATTTGACCTCAGAGCTGGCTTCATCACAGAGTGAAGAAAAAAGAGAAGGATCTTTTCCTGAAGAGAAAAGAGAAGAATCTGCAAAAAGAAGATTGAGGCCCAGCTCAGAAGATGGGTGTCCTGACACTTCTTGTCACCCACTTGCTGAGTAGATCACTTTCCCTCTCTGCGACCTGGCTTGACAGTGCGCTGATCTCTCTTGGGCTTGCGGTGGGTGGGGTAGGGGGAGCCAGGGGTTGCCCTGGCCTTTGTTCTGAGCAGCCCCAGGACTGCATGGTGCAGAGCGGGAGGCGGTTTTCAGGGATACTCCAACGCCGCACGGCTTCGGTGTCTGTGTCTGCACTGGCAGTGGTACACTCGTGTGTCCGTTCTTGTGGGAATTCACTGCACTGCAAATAAAAGTAACACTTGGATTTTCAAAGTTATAATCTGGGGCAGACAAGAATTCTTATTCCACAGATGAGAAAACTGAAAAACTCAATGAAAGAAACTAAGTCTTATGAGGGACTCTTTACCGCATCCTCTCACTTAACACCCAAGGCAATTCTGAAAGATGGGAATTCTTGCTCCTATTACACAGATGAGGAAACAGAGGGTCAGAGAAGTTTAGTGAGTTGCTCAAAGTCAAAGAACTAGAAAGCGGCAGGATTCCAACTGTGGTCAGAACTACTGCCAAGCCGCTGTCCCTAAAAAGACACCGCAGGGTCCCGTACGGGTGGGCCTCATCCCACAGCAGGAGCCTGTGGGCCTTCAGGTCACTCCTGCAGGGTAAGACTTGGTTTCTCAGAGGAGTCCTAATGCTCTGCAAATGTAAGCCCTCAGGAATGGGGGAAACAATTCATTGACCCTTTAATATTCGATATCATTAGCAGGAGCTAGAATGGGGAGCAAGTAGAACTAGAGGTTTGGGGGGCTGGCAGGGAGCCCAAGAGAGGGTCCTGAGCAGAGGGCACAAGGCCACCTGGCAGGGACAGCAGGCAGGAAGGAGTTGGGGGACTGGGAGAGAGGTGCCATGGGTCAGAATTTTGCCATCCCTGACCCTTCCTGAAAGGATGGTCCTCTATGCAGCCCCAGAACCCACCCAGCCAGCTGGCTTCGCTCTGCCATCCCACAGGCCAGGCGGCGGCTGCCCAGCAGAGGGACCCTTGCCCTGGCTGAACCACACTGCCCGCAGTTGCCAGAGGGCCTCCCTGCCTGCCCAGGTGCCAGGTGATGGGAGAAGGGGCCTGCCTGCCATGCACACCCAGAGGAACAGCCTGGGCCCCCTCTGGTCAGGTGTCTTCAGAGACCACATCAGGGCTCTGAGGAACAGGGATGAGGTTTTACAACATGCAGCCTTTGATGGTAGGTGATGACCCTGGGGCAAGAATGCTGGGCTCCAGTCCTAGCAGTGCCATCACTAGGAGTGCCATCACATGTGACTTGAGCAATTCCTTCCCCTCCCAGAACTCAAATCCACCCGCACTGTGGACTAGAAGATTCTCAGCAGTACCTCCAGCTCTGCCAGTCAGATCTGACGTCTTCCTTGCCCATCTCTGCCAGCCTCTTAGCAGGCTCTCATGGGACCCCTGCTGGGCTGTGGACCCTGCTGTGCGTACCCACTGGGAGAGGCTGACTCCTTGGTCGTGTGGCTAATTCTGTCTCCAGGATGCTGGGGGCCTTGGCCACATCAGAGCTGGGCCATCCCTGCCCTGCAGTCACCATGGCTACTGTATCTCCTGTGTCCCCGCGTGCCACCCTCAGAGTGAATAACTGTCAGCAAGGCTGGCCCCGAGTTAAAGGCTCATTATCCAGGGACCTTCTTTACCTCCCACCTCCCCAGGAAGAGCCAAATAATTCATTCAATTCCAGCTAATTTGTATCCTTCAAAAGATATCCCTTGGCCGACTGCAGTGTTGAGCCCCTGCTTACCCAGGCCCAGGGGCCTTTATTTGCTACTTCTCCCCAAGAGGCAAAGTGCTGTGTGGACCCAGCCCAGCCTGAGTCCCAATCCCAAGACCCAATCATCACGAGACTGCATTGAGGTTATTGAACCCTGTCTGTAGAATTCCTGCCTGCCTGGTAGCATCAGGCCCACAGTGAGCATGGTAAGTGTCAGCTGCTTTTATGAAATAATAATGATTATTATTATTCAGATTCCTGGCTGCCATAAGCCAGCAATGCCAACATCGGCACCTTCTTTTCGAAGTTTCTGCTTTTCCAAAGTAGTCCAACATGATTCCAGCATCCACACACCCAGACAGGTGAGGAAAGCATCCTTTAGCCTGCTGGTTCCACAGGCTTAACCCCAGGGCCTGAATGTCAATTTCAAAATACCTTTTGTCATTTCCCCCTGGGGAAGAGGCAGATTCCCAGAAACAGAACTCCCTGCTATCTCAGAGCTCCAAACCGGAACACAGGTGAGGCCCAGGGATACATTTGTTGTGAAGCAAATAAATTTGTAAGCTTCAGGGCTGCTCACTTGCTCCTACACCCTTCACAGCCCTGAGAGGGTCCCTGTCCGTGGATGAGGGGATCAGCTGGACTGTGGGCTCACTGCCGCCCTCTCGTGGTCTCTCTCCGAATTGTCCCTCCTGGGGCTCCTTGTGTGCTGAACACAGCTGGGCACCTAATTCATACGATTGTACTGGACCGGGTGATTAATCCCCTGTGGCCATTCACCAAACTATCCTTCCAGCTCCTTGTGTGCTGGACATAGTTAGGCATGCTAATTAACACAACCTCCCAGTTAACCAGTGGACCGGGTATCCCTCTGAGTAAATGCTAGAGCATGGTGTAGCTGTGACTCAAACACTGGCCAAAGAGAGTATGTTCTGCAGGTGCAGATGCGAGAATGAACTTGCAAGTGATTTTCATGCTTCCCCACTGACCCTGTCTTTCTATCCCATATCCTTGTTTATTCCTTTCAGCTTGGACAGTGTTTCTTCAAGTGGAACAGCTATACTTCTAATCACAGCAGGATTATTACCCTGTGACTACAATGCATGTATTAATGACCTTTCCCCAAACCTAACAGCCAAAGAGGCCCGTGGGGAAAGACCATAATAAGCCAGAATTCTCGTTGCAAAGATATCTTCCGCTCATAATCAGCTCTTGGGTGGTAGGAATAGCAAGGAATGGCAATAATTAACACATGAATGTTTAACAGCATTTGTTTCTCTGATCCCGGGCTATGCTGAACAGTCATAAAAATTGTTTTCTCTCCAAAGCATAAAAATGTTCACAGATGTGCTGATTAACTGTGGCCTGGAATGTCACAATGACCACGACCCAGGCTTCGCTCTTGGGCAGTTTAAGTTCCTGGCTAACTCTCGGTTACAACAACCTGAGTGGGTGGCCTGAAGTGAGGTCAAGTTTGACAGACAGTCTAGCAGTGCCTGGGCACAGAGATTATTCCCACTCTCCTTAAAGAGACCTTCCTTAAAGAAGCCTCCTCCTCCCTAAGGAAAGTGCTAAATCCAGGCCTTTCCAAGCCCGATGGTGGTGATTAAGCTGCCTACCTGCTCAAAATGCAGCAGTTTTTCCATGACTGTGAGCCGAGACCCACTTGTGCACTGATTAACATTGAGACTCCTGGATTCTACCCGGAGAGTCTGATCCCATGAACCTGGAAAGCAGCATAGAAATCCATATTTGAGTAAAGCATCCCAGATGGTTCAGGTGCATGTGTTTGCAGAGCCTATGTAGAGAAATAAGAGGGTCACAGCTCGGCAAATGTCAGAGCTCAAAAGCAGCTCCACAAGCCCAAGAGGCCAACTGTGTTTAAGGGGGTACTCAGTGGAAAAAGAGGAAAGGAGAAGGTTAACAAGCTGGGTGGCCTCCAGCATTCCTCCCTCACTTCCATCAGAGCCACCCTGCTTGTATTTGTATAGCAGAAGGGCCAAGAGCAAGGCCCTATGGTCTCCCTCCATGAGTTCAGGTTACTTACAAGCTGTGTGACCTTGGGTAAGCTACTTCACCTCTCTGTGCTGTGGCTGCCTCCTCTGTAAAATGGGATGATGATTAAAAAGAGTAGTTATCTCACAGGGTCACTGTGGGGATTAAATCAGTGAACATGTCCAAAGCATTTAAGAATAGCTTTAGGAACACATTAAGCATTTATTCTTGCATATTAGCTTTCATAATATTATCTCTTACACATAGTAATGAGGCAGTAACATTGTATTCACTTTATTTGTTGTAAGGTGTAATTTGGAAAATGAAGGTGCCATTGTTTTTTAAAAGCCTCATAAGTAGTGTATCAGTCCAACCAACTCATTTTATGGATGGGTAAACTGAGGCCCCAGGGAGAGAACAACTGGTGGAGGTCACATGGCAAATGGAAGCAGGAAAGGAACCAACCCAGATCTGATGGAGCTTAGTGTTCATGGCGCCCCAGCGCACCGCACCTGCTGCCTCCCTCAGGAAGTCATCTCCAGATGATGGCAAGGTTGGCCTTGCCTCCTGCCACATCATGGAGGGGCTGGGACTCCACCCCATGGGACTCACATGGGCAGCATTTCTCAGTCTCTCCTTCACCTGCACTTCCATTGGCTTCAAGCGCCATGGCTATTAAAAATAAGCTCATGTCCTGGAGGTGTTTATTTCTATAGTTTACTCTTAGGTTTCAATCTGCAAATTTCTACAGAGTTCAGACGTTATTAAGGAGCTCAGAACTGATAGCCAAGAGGACATTTTCAATTAGCCCTTCTCCAAAAATATCAAAAAGAGGCCAGGATGGCACTCACCTGTTGCACTGCTCCCGCACATCACAGGGGCAAATAGATATTTGTGTTCAAGAGGATGATGACCAGCGGCTGGGACTGGGACCGGGACTGGGTGCCCTCTCTGGACTTCCAGGCCAGCTCCCAGCATGTGGCCTGCGGTAGTCACACTCCAATACATGGTTCTTTCTCCTTGTGTAGTCCCCATCCACGTTGCAGAAGGCTTGGTCTAGGCGACCTGTGAAGGAAGTGATTATTATGTAGTTTTAAAGATCATGGCCTCTGGCTTGGGTGCTCTCTCACTTGTGTGCATTGACTTTCAGAGTAGATTCTCCAACGCCAGTTAAGTCTTCAAATACTGCAACCCGCAGCTGGCATCTTGACTGCAACCTCAAAAGAGACCTCCACTAGAATCACTCCACTAAGCTGCTCTCAATTCCTGACCTATAGAAACTGTTTGTTACAAGTTGCTAAAGTGTGGGGTAATTTAATACACAGCAAAAGTCCGGATGCCATGGCTTATGCCTGTAATCCTAACACTTTGGGAGGCGGAGGTGGTCAGGAGTTTGAGACCAGCCCAGCCAACATGGCTAAACCCTGTCTCTACTGAAAGTACCAAAATTAGCCAGGCATAGTGGTATGCGCCTGTAATCACAGCTACTCAGGAGGCTGAGGCAGGAGAATCACTTGAACCTGGGAGACAGAGGTTGCAGTGAGTTGAGATCGCACCACTGCACTCCAGCCTGGGCAACAGAGTGAAACTCTGTCTCAAAATAATAATAATAACAATAATATGCAGCAAAAGGTATAATTAAGATAGAGGTTGTGAGGGTTTGAGAACCATATCCCAAAGCAAAGAGACAATGTCTAGAAGAAAAGAGAGGCTTCGTTAACTACCAGGGAGCTGAAAAGAAGGGATAAGATGTCCTCAGACCCATGTAGCACCGATACATTCTGATGTGTGAGGGTTTTGACAAAGGAGCCAAAGATGAGAATCTGGATCCTACCCTAGGGCAGTCCATTGTCGATTGAAAGAGACAGACAGTAAACAGGAAATCAAACCCAGTGTGATAAGAACACAACACCTAACCCACGCATGGGAGGCAGGAGGGTGATCAGGCAAAGTGTCCCAGAGACGGGGACTACTGATCCATTTACATGCACTCAGTACTAAGCCAGGCACCTCCAAGGAGAGGAAATAGATAAAACCAAATCCCTAATATCAGGGAGCTCACATCAGTTGTTCCCAACACCAGTTGCATACTAGACTTACCTGGAAATGTTAATAGCACTAATAAAAGTCCTAATGTCCAGGGTCCACTCCAGACCAATGAAATCAAAGCCTCTGTCTGAATATTGGCATTTTCAAAAGTCTTTCTAGGAGATTCTAATGTGTAGTTAGGTTGAGCGCCATGACTCTAACTGAAGGAGCAACAACAGCATCACCACCCCTCCTCTATATACACACACACTCTCACACACTCAAACACACTCTCTCACACACACACTCTCACACACTCACACACACTCTCACACACACACTCACACACACTCACACATTCAAACACTCACACACTCAAACACACACTCACACTCACACATACACTCTCACACACTCACACGCTCACACACACACACACTCATACACAGACACACACACTCATACGCTGTGATTAATAACTTTGGTAATTTCCACGTGAGTGATGCAAACTGCAAGTTCTGAGTGTGTGTGAAGAAGGAAGACACCGTGGGAGTTGTGGTGGCCTCGGGAGTATCTTTCAGCACAGCTCTGCAGTTCTGGGCTCCACCCAGCTGGACACTGCACTCTGTGTTCTTGTTTTGTTTTGTTTTGGAAACCGAATCTTGCTCTGTTGCCCAGGCTGGAGTGCAGTGGCACTATCTTGGTTCACTGCAGCCTCAACCTCTCTATCTAAAGCTACTCTCCAACTCAGGTTACCCTCCTACTTCAGCCACCCCCATCCCCAAGTAGCTGGGACTACAGGCGCACACCACCACACCCAGCTAATTTTCGTATTTTTTTTTTAGAGACAGGGTTTTGCCTTGTTGCCCAGGCTGGTCTCAAACTCTGAGGTTAAGCAATCCATCCACCTCAGCCTCCCAAAGTGCTAGGATTACAGGCATGAGCCACTGTGCCTGGCCTCTGCATTCTTCAGAACAGGGGGAGGTTAGGACGGAGTAGCAAGCGAAGTCGGAGAGTGGGCATCTGGGACTGCTGAAGCCTCAGTATTGGTCCTAGGAGCCACGGGCAGGAGTAAGCTTGCAGCTAAGGATCCAGTAGCCCCAGCCATGGGGAAAGAAAGCAGAAGCCATGGGTCAGACAAGGCCTGGAAGAGGATGAGTGTCCTTAAAAATAAATAGAAGGGAGGAGAGAGGCGCTCACAGGCACTGGACACTCTGCTAACACTGCACATTCCATGTCTTGAGTTATTCCTACTAGAACACGTGGGTATTCTTACCTCCATTTTACAGAGGAGAAAACAGGGCTGAAAGAGGGTCAACCCATGGGCCTGAAATACCCATAGGCCATAGAGTGAGGTTAGTGCCAGAGCTGTGCTGAATAAACCAGGCTGTGAATGCCCATGGCTGCCTCAGGGTCTACTCCTGAGGCCCACCTGAGCACCCCAGAGGAAGATCCAGAGCCAGCCAAAGCTGGTTGGGAGAGGCTAGGCAGGACTGGAGTGTATGGGTATGTCCTGGGAATCTAAAGGGGTTTGGGACAGAATGTGCTCTCCTCCTCCAACCCCTCCCAACCCCAGAGCTTCAGGAACAGCAACGGAGCAATTCCTCTGCCCTGTCTACTTCCCTTCTTGCCCCATCCACCAAGTGCCAGCTAGGCAGCTATAATTCATGATGGATTCATTCATTCCTTTACTCCTTTGTTCACTAAATACTCACTGGCACCTATGACAGGCTGGGCACACATCCATGGGCACAGTAGAAAAGAAAGCATGACTTCTCAGACTGTGGTGCTGAGGGCTGGCACAGAGGTTGGCAGGAGGTGAGAAAGAACATCTGGGAGAAAGGACTGAGGTCCTGCTCCTGGGGGATAACATGGGATGACTCCTCAAGGCCCAACAGCTTCTCTATGGCCACACAGCCAAGGGGCTGAGAAAGTCAGTGATTTAAGAAGTGAGCAAAGCCATAAATCAGGGAAGAGGGTGGAGTAGGCCAAGAGGTAGGGGACAGACAAGGCCACCTTTCCAAGACCACATGGCCTTTTTAAACTTTAGAATCCTGGTTCCTGGTAGGATGGTCATAAAACTCTTTAAATTATCTATTGTAACGGTATGGGATTCCATTCCAGAAAAAGATCCGTAATTCTTGGTCACTGGGGAAATGCCCTAGAAAGATCAATAAGGGCAGGACAGAAGTCCAAACGGGTGACTCTGAAATGCTCGGCATGTAGGAGTCCATTTGTCTTGTTGGTCTTCTGTCCAAAAACAATGCTTTCCTTCTACAATCCCCTCCCCTTTGGCCTGCTCCTAATTCTTCCCACATTCCCCCAAATTTCTCAGTTTTACCAGTTAGGAAGGCAAGGACTGCGATGAGGTTGAGGGGGTTGTGGAAGAGAGGATGGGGAGATGGAGGAAGGAGAGGATCAACAAGGCAGGGCCATGAATGTGTGCTTCTCAGTGGTGCTTTTCATTTCAGTTCATCGGGGCCTTACTGTGTCATGCACAGCTAAGTCCCTTGAAATTCAGGGCCTCTGTTCTCTCATCTGAAAATGCTGAGTGAGGAGTGGCAGGTGGGTGAGATTAGGCTAGAGTATGCAGCATGAAGGCAAAGGTTCAGAGCCAGAGAAACCTGTGTTTGTGTCCAGTTCCCAGCTGTGTACCTGAGAAAACTGCCTACAGCTGGGACTCATCTTCCATCCCTGCCAAATGGGAGTGATGTCTATCCACGGGGTACACAAGATTCCGTGTGTCAAGCCCCCAGCAGTGTGTCTGGCACAGCTGGTGCCCGTATTCGTTGATCCCATTATGTGAGGGCAGTGTTGGTTCCCTCCCTACACCTATGATGGTGTCTAAGGTCACCCCTGAACTGGGGGTGAGAAGGAGCACAGGTCTGTGCCTAAGGGAAGGCAGCCTCCAAAAAGCCCTGAGCAGATGTGGCTTCCAGCTACAGATGGGAGTGAGCCTTCTGGGAAAGTGCCACCTTTGAACCTGGGCAAAGACAGGAGCCAAGTGTAGGGAACAGAGCAGGAAGCAGTCTCCTTGGTCACAGCCTGAGTGGCAGGCAAGAAAAGAGACACTAAACTGAGGATGTCATGGGGTTCTGTTCCCCAACTTCTTCTCACCTCTTAAGGCCCCAAATCAGTAAAGATAGGACAAAAATGCCCAACCTAGCTGGCACCAGACAGAAGTTGGGAAGTTGCCTTTAATTGCTTGTCTCTTCTTTGGCGCCAACTCCTCTTCATTCTGTCTCCAGTGGCCTCAAAACTCTTAACTACTTTGAAATTAAGAGATATTTTCCTAAGTAATCCTTGGCTCAAAAAAAGAAATAAAAACAGAAGTTATGCATTATCTAGAAAGTAATGAAAAGGAGAGCACTCCACATCAAAGCCTATGGGACACAGCTAAAGCTGTACTCAGAGGACATTTTATAGCACTCAATGCCTCTATTATTTCTTGTGAAAAGCTAAAAATGATTGCACTAAGTAATCAACTTAAGAAATTAGATAAAGAATCATAAAATAAATGAAAAACAACACGGGAGAGTGATTTAATGAAAATAAAAGCTAAAATTAGTGCAATCGAGAACAACAAAAGTATTCTACTCTTACTCTTACTAGTTTCTCTTCTTCCTAAAGCAGTCCTGCCATGCCAGCACCCTCATCGTTTATACTCATCCCCAAGAATCCCATGCTAAAATTTAGCTTGAAAATTCCATTACTTTGTAGAATGATCAATAAAACTATTTCATATAAAGCAAAGAGCACAAGACCAGACAACAGGATACATGTTCCTGGAGCCAAGTTCACCATGTTCACCTTGGCTGAGTCACTTCCCTTCCCTTCCCTGGCCCTCAGGTTTCCAGTTTGCACAGAGGCTGGGGCTACCAGCTGGTACTGACAGATTGTCAGCTGAACTCCATCCATGGCCAAAACTCTTCAGAAGAGGTCACCCTCCCATGGGTAAATATTGGCAGGCCTTTTACTGGAGATGATGGTGCTGGTGAGTGATGGGAGCTATTCCAGGGGTCTGCACCATAGGAGGCTGGCAGGGAAGGCAGTGCCAAGTTGGAAGGATAAACCCAGAAACTGAAGGCAGCCTGGAGCAGCTTCAAGCTTGGACCCAGCTAGAGTAAGCAGGAGTGTAGATGTGATGGTACTAGGGTCCTTTCCCTGGTCTCTTTTTAAATCTGGTGGATTCACTCCCTTCTGAGACTCATTCATCTTCTTCTTCTCCTTTTATTTTTGTAAATGCTCATCTCTCTTCACACTATAACTCTGCAGGCTCAGTACCCAGTGGGAGCAATAATAATAAGTGGAAAGAAGCGTTCTCCTCAGTCTTAAGGTTCTAAGATCAAGGACAACTAATGCTAAGGGACAGGCTGCCTACAGCTATGACCAACTAGCCTTGGAACCTGGTCCATGGAGAAGCTTCTGTCCCTGCTTTCAAGTCAAAATAATGATGACTCAGTTCTTCAAGGCCCTAGCCTCTGGAGGTGACTTTTTAAGAAATCTTGAGGAGCACTGACAGGTGCTTCTCTTTCAGCACAGAGAGTGACTGCAGAGTTTCACCCTGATCTTGGTCAGACTGAGCTCCTGGAACCATTGAGAACTCTCTGTGGAGGTCTGTTTAAAGAAAAATAATCTGATTTTTTCTGTAACCTCATTACAATACTACCTACTATTAAGCTGAATTTTCCCAAACTCCTCCTTTTACACAGGACACTGAAAATCAGAAATAAAAAGATGCGCAATGACCTTATTGCAATGACAAGGGCTGGGCATCTCTCTTGATCTCTGTGGTTTACATTACCACATGAGCTGCTTCCTGGAAGCCCCAGACTTGGTTCTTTTGGTGACTGTGAGTTTTTTGGCAAATGAGAATGCCTCCAAACCTACTGTACACAGAGCACCCATATCCTGCCTTGTTAGGGACTTGGGTCTTTATCTTAAGTGTTGAAAAGATTTTAAATATAGGCTGCCATGATCAGATTTGGGTTTTTCAAAGACCATACTGGCTTGTGCAATGGGATTGGAGGGTAGTAGGCTGAGTGTGAATAAGGGGATCCCAAGTTCTCCGACTATTGCAGGAGTCCAGGCCAGAGGCAGTAATGGCCTTGACTTGGATGTTGGCAGTGAGACTGGGAGGAAGTGGACACCTTTGAGAAGATGGAATCACCAAAACTTGGTTTTGTTGGGCTTTAGAGTATAAGTGAAAGGGAGAAATAGAAGATGACTCCCTATTTTCTGGCTAGTGCCCAGTCATTGAGATAAAGTACAAGGGAAAAGGAGCAAGGATAGAGGTAGGGGAAGTGACAATGGGTCTAGATGGGACATGCTGAGTTGGAGGTGGCAGCCATTATCCAAAGGAGTTTCCAAGAACATGGGTGTGTGTCTAAAGCCAAAAGAGACTGAGCAGCAGACAGAAATAAAAGCAGCATCCAGGAACTACCCACTACTGGAGAGTCATTGCTTGTCAGTTTTGTGTGTCCTCATCCTGCTTTTGTATGGCGGTTGAACACTCTGGGTATGGCCGATGAACCAAGAATTAGAGTGACAGCCACAGAGTTTTGGAGCCACAGAGCTGGAGGGGGCATGGATGGGGTGGGTGGAGTGGGCACCTGTCTGTGAAAAGGCTCAGCATCTCCAAAAGGGTATAGTAGCTTGAAAAGGCATGTTCACTACACTAACATAAATTTACATGTGAAAATCTGTAATAAATGCTGTGTGTTGTAATATACAGTTATCTAAGCAAGTGTGAAGATGCAGATAACAGACTCTATGGCCTTACTGGGGAGGGTGCATGGCCCCCAGGAGGGGTTGGGGCTTCGTCTCAGAGAGCAGGGTGACATGTTCATGCCTACAGGCAGAGAATGTGGGTTCGCAAGGCCTTGTGCAGGGGTTGCACTCTCAGATGCTTCCAGAAGCCGGTGACATGAATGAGCCCAGTGTGCAGGGTGGTAATGATGGGAACCGGCAGTGGCCACCAGTCGAAAGGAACATGCCAGTGTGTGCTCCCAGTGTGAATGGGGGCTCAGTGTGACGAAGCCCTTTGTTTCCTTTTTTTAAAAAAATTTAACGTTTAATTTTATTTTGAGACAAGGCCTCACTCTATTGCCCAGGCTGGAGTGCAGTGGCACCATCACAGCTCATTGCAGACTCGACCTTCCTGGCTCAAGCAATCCTTCTAGCCATTAGTTGGGTGTGGCACACACCACCACACCGAACTAATTCTGTTTAGTTTTTGTAGAGACGGGCTCTCACTATGTTGCCCAGGCTGGCCTCAAACTCCTATTCTCAAGCCATCCTCCCACCCTCAGCATTCCAAAGTGCTGGGATTATAGGCATGAGCCACCATGCCAGGCTACCCTCTGCTTTTTCAAGAAAATCTTGGAATACAGAATTGTATGTGAATTCTTCCAATTTTTAAATGTTGGGTCACTTAAAAAATGGGTAAAAATTAGAAAGATGAATCTGTCTGGGAACTAAATGAGTCTCATCCACAGGTCAGATTTAGCTCACAGGTCATCAGTTAGAGATCTCTGCTCTGGCCCAATCCACCTGCTGTACAGATGCAAGAACTCAGGTTCTGAAGCAGGGCTGGAAAACCTCAGGTCACACCATGAGTTACAGGCAAAGTCCAGACGCAAATGCAGATAGATGCTCATTTCACTGCTCTGTGCTACCCCACAGCTACTACCTCCTTCTGGGGGGCTATTTAAAGAGAAAGGACCGGAAGTTTTCCATAACTCCACTACAGTACTAGCTTCTCTCAAGCTGAATTTTCCCAAACTCTTCATTTTACACAGAAGGACTCTGAAACCCAGAAATTAAAACAAGATGTGCTTTCTCCCCTATTGTAATGACAAGGCTAGGGCAGAACCCAGGCCTCCTGGTTCCCAGTCTAGCCTTACTTTTACCAGTTCCCTAAGTACTCAAAGCACTCCCTGGGCAAGGGCTATATTCAGCTTGCAGTGAATTGCTGAAATATTCTGTTCCTAAGCATATCCGACAATCCAAATTATCATACCCAGGACCAGCCCCATAGGCTTTATCACCTTAAATCCTCTCTCCACAGGGCCTGACTTGCCGGCCTGGCAGGTCGCTTCTCTTCTCTGATGAATGATAAACACAACTGCAGCAGTCACGCAGCCCCGCCAGCCAGTTCCGATTTGTCTGCTAATTGGAGCCTGGGCAAGGCTGGCATGATGCTGTCTGTCAGTCTGTTAGTGAGCAGTGTGGGAGAGAAGAGCACAGAACACAGAGTTCAGGAAACCAGACTTGGGATTGTGGCTGATGAGCAGATTGGCTTTGAGGAAAAGACTAACCTCCCTAAGCCTCACTTGACTCATCTGTGAAGTGGACATTTTGAAGCTTGTCCCATAGGTTTTGCCAATGTCCATAGTCAAAAAGGGGGTTAGAGCCTAAAGGGGGTGAAATCTCAGGTCTTAGCTTAAAACCTTTAAATGGTCCCCATTACCTACGTGCTAAAGTCCAAAGTCAGTTCCAGGCAGGTGTGATCTGACCCCAGCATCCAGTCCCGCCCTCCCTCCGTTCTACCTTCTTCCCCTCTCTTGATAGAAACAACTGACATTTACTGGACACTTACCCGGTGCCAGATGCTGTGCTAAGCACTTTATGTTCATTAACTCACATCTTTCTCCCAGCATTCCTACGGCATGCACTGTTATAACTTAACAACAAAAACCAGCTTGGGAAGCTGAAGGAACTGGCCCAAAGATCCCCACTCTTGAAAGGATTGAGATTGGAACCAACTCCAGCTCTAGAGGTTGGCTGTGACATTTTGTCAGCTGAATTCCATTCATGGCCAAAACTCTTCAGAAGTTTAAGAGGTCACCCTCCCATGGGTAAGTATTGACAGGCCTTTATCTGGAGACGATGGTGCTGGTGAGTGATGGGAGCTATTCCAGGGGTCTGCACCATAGGAGGTTGGCATGGAAGGCAGTGCCAAGTTGGAAGGATAAACCCAGAAACTGAAGGCAGCCTAGAGCAACTTCAAGCTTGAGCAAACCTCGTAAATGCTCTTCAGGCTCCTACCTGCCTCATCATTCCAACTTCAGGTGTGCTGTGTACCCCACCTGACTTATCAGGAATTCCTTTCTCAAATGTACTCTCCTGCCTTCACCCTTTTGCTTAAATGTTTCTGCTGCATGGAAAGCACTATGAGGTAAACTCTTGCTTGAGGTCCAACTTAGATTGGTCCCACCTCCCTGGGATGGCCAACCCCTCCCTAGGCAGGCAGATTCTGTCTTCTCTCTCTACTGGGCTTCCATGGCCTGCAGGCGGTGGCCGGAGATAATGCTGTCACACTGCCCACACAGTGTCGAGGCAGACAGATTGTGATTCCTGGTAGTACACTGGACCATCTACAGTTACAGGCTTCATCTCCTCAAATACTGGAACATCCTTGAGAAGGGTCTTGTTGTACTCATCTTTATATCTCTGAGTCACAACACAGCACTCCCAAACCTAGTAAATACTCTGTAAATGCTGAAGGAGGAAAGAAGAAAACGAAGAAGGGAGCAAGGGAGGAGGGGCATGGAGGGAAGAGGAGGGAAGGGAGGAACTAAAAGGAGGGGAGAAGGAAGCGGGGAGGGGAGGATAGGAAGAGAAAAAATGGAAAGAGAAGGAGAGGGAGGAGGAGTCAGGAAATGGGGCAAAAGGTGGAGGGGGTAGAAATAAATTTGTGATTGCATTTATTTAGTGAATGATGTGAGGAGTCAGCAAACTATGGCCCTCTGATTTGGGGCAATATTCAGACTATGGCATATTTTTATACAATCCCAAACTAAATATGTTATTTTTCAGGACTAGGATAACAATATATATATATTATGTTTTGAGACAGAATCTACATCTGTTGCCCAGGCTGGAGTGCAGTGGCACAATCTTGGCTGACTGCAACCTCTGCCTGCTGGGTTCAAGCAATTCACCTGCCTCAGCCTCCTGAGTAGCTGGGATTACAGGCATACGTGCCACCACGCCCTGCTAAATTTTTGTATTTTTAGTAGAGATGGGGTTTCACCATGCTAGCCAAGCTGGTGTCGAACTCCTGACCTTGTGATCCACCCGCCTCCACCTCCCAAAGTGCTGAGATTACAGGCATGAGCCACCACGCCCAGCCATTTTATATTTTTAAAGGGTTGTAAGAACAGCAAAAAAAAGAAAACGATGAAAATGAAAGAATATATGACAGAGACCATAGGTGTCCCAAAGCCTAAAATATTTACTCTCTGGTCTTTTACAGAAAAAGTTTGCTGATCCTTGGCATAAGAGGATGCAGACTCCAAACACAATAATCCTCAGAGTCTAGGTAGGAAATCAGAAAATACCAGCCTTGGAAACTTAAACCAATGAGATGAGATGTGTCACTTCCCCAGGATGAAACCACCAGAGCGATGATTTATGGGTGTGCTTGCCGATAAGGCCAAGCTGTGGCTGTCCCTCTATCTCAGCACAGAGTCTGTGGGCCGTCTCTGGGAGGACAGCATAAATTTAAAAAGCAGCTAATGGAAGATAAACTGAAATCTTGGAAGCCCTCCTGCCTGTCAGGAGGCGGCATTGTAAAGAGAGCCGTTTTTAGGGACTAATAGAATCATTTCCCTGAGGGGTGAAGATAGAGCATTAGGCATTGGGAGTGAGACTCCAGCCTGTGGCAGAAGAGGATGCGCTGAGCAGCTTGTCCAAGTGTTCCCGGCCCCTTGACCCTGCCCCAGTGAGGACTACAGGAAGAGTTCTTAACAGATCAGGCTGGTAACAGCCTGTCTTCTCCTCTGCTCTCATTTCCTGAACAGCCTTTTGACGACATTCAGTCTCCCTGCAGCGAAGACCATGTTTAGTCCAGCTGGTGTGCTGGGCTTACATTTCCTCAGTGGAACAACTACCATAACCAAGTGCATGCTATTTATTGAGCATCTGCCACACACCAGGCACAGGGTGAGGTGTTTTCTTATCTACACTGACTCAGAGACAGACACGATTAGCCCCATTTTACAGATGAGAAAACTGAGGATCCGAGAGATTGATGAGCTTATCCAAAGGCATATGGCTGCAAAATAGCAGAAGCAGTATACCCTGGTTTAATGATTTTCAATAAACCTGATTCTGAAAGCCTGATTCTTTTCATAATGCTACACTACAGATCGTGTGCATGTACACAGCACACACACACACACACACACACACACATCCATAATTAGTGCTAATCAAGGAAATTCATATTTTTCCATTGATGTCTAGGGCAGGCCTAGAGATGAAGGTATATTCTCTCTCTTCCTCTCTCTCTGTCACACACATGCACACTCACACACCCTAATGACTTAGGTCTTTGTCCAGCCTCATTTCTATCTTTTACTCCTATATCCCAGTATCCTAGGACTCTGCCCTAATCCCAGACTGCATAGCTGGAAGCCATGATATTCATTTCCATCTCATCAAAGGCCTGCTGATCACGTATTATATGCAGAGGTTTTAAAAAAGCAATCCCTTTTTTCAAAGAGCTTGAAGTCCAGTAAGGGAGGTACACAAATAAACTCTAATAAAATGCACAATAATGAGTTATGAGAGCTGCTCACCCTGGTGCTGGGGTAGCCAGGCTTTGGACCTTGAGCTCCAGAAAGGCTTCCATTAAGAGGCTACATCAGGACTAGGATAGCAAGGTTGAGAGTTCACAGATGAGCAAGTGCAGGACTAGTAGGTGAACCAGGCAGAGAGATCAGGATGTGCTAAGACTAGGAGGCTAGATTTGATGTCTGCACCTCATTTGGAATAGATTAAGCTTAAGTTGAATCTGAGGATATAGCAGAAGCCAGATCACCGAGGGTCTTTGCAGTATGGGGAGCAGTCTGTACTTCATGCTACCGATGATGGGGAATCATAAAAAGGCTTAGGTCAGACATAAATTTGAAAGATCCTGTGCATTATACAGTGGGAGGGATTGAGAATGCAAGATCAGTTAGTTATTGATAGATTTAGCAATAAACAATAATGTTTAAACTAGAAATAAAACAAAACATGGAAAGAAAATTAACTGCAAGATAGTTGGATGGTAGCATCAGCAGGTCTTGGTGGTCTATTGGATGTGAGAGGTGAAGGAAAGAGAGGGGTCTAAGTTAACTCCCTGCCTAGTACTTGAAAATGCTCTTTCTCTTCCAGAGCACTGGACTCTTGCCTCTGTTCTCCCAGCCACTGACTGGGTCTCACTCTTGTTGCTCTGACCCTCTGGAATCTCAGTGCTGTGCCCCTCTGGTATTACACCTGCCTGGGACTACTGCTCACGTGTCCCACCCACCATATTGAACTTCCTTGTACACTATCACCAAACTCAAATTTACCAACCCATAATAAATGTTGTCTATTGTGCTATTTGCCATGCTGTGTACCAGCCCTGAGCCAGACCCATTCCATGAACTCCATTCATCCCCATCCAACTCTCTTCACTTTACTGAGCCATGCCTTGTAACAGCAGCCACCTATCTCAGTTCTGCCACAGTCAGCTCCACTCCCTCACCCTCATAGCCCCACATGAAGCTGGAAGAGAAGGCCGATAGGGTAGATTCAAACTCTGACAGCTAGGAACAATGGACCTGAACCAACAGAATGAAATTTAGCAGAGATAAATGTCAAGTTCTACATACTGAGCTCAGGAATCAATCACAGGGACAGGATGGAAAGAGCTGATTTGCAGTAATGATAAAGAAACATCTGAGAGAAGTGGCTGAGTAGCTGGCCAGAAGCTGAATAGTCACCAGGAGTGTGCGGCAACAAGTACATCAAAGAGATACTGTCTTTACAGGTCAGGCCAGGTACAGTGACTCACGCCTGTAATCCCAGCACTTTGGGAGGCCAAGGCAGGTTGACCACCTGAGGTCAGGAGTTTGAGACCAGTCTGGCCAACACTGTGAAACCCCATCTCTGCTAAAAATACAAAAATTAGCCAGGTGTGGTGGTGGTGCACCTGTAATCCCAGCTATTTGGGAGGCTGAGGCATGAGAATCTCTTGGACCTGGGAGGTGGAGGTTGCAGTGAACCGAGATTGCACCACTGCACTCCAGTCTGTGCAACAAAGTGAGACTCCATCTCAACAGCAACAACAACAAAAAAGATACTAACACAATTTGAGGCTAAGTCAATAGTAGAGTGTCCAGGTATAGAAACAGCAATCTGACAGTCAGGATGGTTTAGACCCCAACTGAAATAGTGTTTAGCTATGGGCAGTATGATACAAGTATGCCCAGGAGAGAAAAAAGAGGTGATGAATACCTAGATACAAATTCTGAAAGCTCACAGGGAGAGGGACTGGAAAGCTGGATGTCAGAACTTGGTGCTCAGTTAATGCTAGCTACTATTTTCCCCTTTCCTTGGTTGCCCAGTTCCTAGGAGATTGTCCTGAGGCTGAGGGTCTGCCTCTTGAAAAGCATAAATATCTCCTCTCCAGCTCCAGCTGCGTTTCCTCATCTGCCCCTTCCCCATTCTCCTCATGAGGATGGGGTATGGCCACTGTTGCTGGTGTGTCTGCAATGTGTCCTTCCATCTCAAGCTCTCTGAACTCAGAGATCAATATTATGGGTCTGGTGTAATGTCTCTCCTCATTTCTCATCCTAATCCTGGAATGTGGAGTTGGTAGTGTCCCTAGGGCTGAATCCTGTGTTTTATAGACGAAAAAACTGTGCTTCAGAAAAAGACTGTGGTTTTCTCAAGGTCCTGGAGTTATTTGGTCGTGGAGCTAGGATCAGAACCGCAGTCAGTCCAATGCCGTTTTTGAACTGGCTTCTGGTCCCTTTCCTCCTAATCCAACCACTCACTGAGCTCCAAGAGGTTTTGATTTGAAGAAGGAGGAGGAAAGGGAGAAGGCAAGATGTAGAAGTTCTGTGGGTCAGCAGCAGAGTGCATGAGATTGAGAAGACTAGACCCCAAGGCTCTGTCTTTTATCGATAGGGTTGCCTTTGTTACTGAAGTGAAGTGAGCCAATATCCTAGTTTTTATCTGGGGAACCCTGACTCCCAGGAAAATCCTTGATTCACTCACTACTCACTGCTGCCTGGGGAATAAGATAGGACTTACCCAACATCAGGATAATCTTAACCGCTTCCTTGACTCCTTCTTGCAAGGGAGTGGGACAGTAGTATTGCTTTGATTTCCAGCAGCAATAGCCCCAGGACAGGTATTAAATAGAGAAAGTAACATTTTGCCTTTAATAACCTCACTTGTCTGTTTACCACAACTTTTAACCTAAAATTCCAGCAATTTTATCATCATCATCACCGTTCTCTCATCCCTTACGCCGTTCCATGTGCACAGCACACTATAGGGTATATACTTTATATATCCTTAATGTTTCCAATTACCTTGTGAGGTTGCCCATGGCAATGCTGATGCCCAGGGAGGCAGGCATCATGACTTGCTGAGCTCAAGCCAAGTGTGGCTGAATCACAAGGTATTATCAGTTTTGTTTCCTCAGGCAAGCTGTATTTCTCAAATGTGCCTTCCTTGAAAACTGTCTTAAATGCACCTTCCTGTAAAAATTTTTTTTTTATAATTCTAGGGTGAGAGTCTCATTTTAGGTCTACAAAAGAAAAGAGCAGTGATGTGTGAACTTGTAACACAAGCAGACAGAAGATCAGTTGAGGGGTGACTCGCATGGCCAGAGAATTTAAAAGTTACCGAAGAAAATCAAGAAATAATTGAGGCCAACCCATTTTAAGGATGCGGACACTGGGACCCAGAAAAAGAACTGATTTCCTGGGAAAATAGAGCTGTTTGGTGGCATTGCTGGGATTGTACCCGGATCTCTGGGTTCCCGCCCTGACATGAGCCTGGACACTGGTCCACTCTAGTTGCTGACAATGAGTATTCAGGAATCTGTCAGCTATAATCTGCCATTCTCATGAAAGCACAGATGGACTGGCTAATTGCTTTTGCCCTCTCCCTGGAGTTTGGAAGCCCTCTTTGCTCCAAGCTAGTGGACAGCTCTCCTGGGCCTGCAGGTTATTATGCCCCACATGCGAATGTAACCCGAGAGGTGTAACCCAGGAGAAGTTGGGCATCCAATTGCTCCACATCTGTCCAGAGCCCAGGTGCCTGGGATGTCTCTGTCCCCCAGGGCACTGGTGCTCAGACACAGCGGGAACATCTCCCTAGTGTCCCCACTGCCTTCCTAGAGGGCATTCCTCCTTACTGTTGCCACCACCCTGTTTGGGGAGTTCGGTACTGTTTCCATGCTCTGCCATCCCCTTTATATAGAAAATCACTGTCCACATAATGTTAGCTCCCTGCCCCTTGAAGTCATAGCCCTACCTCACCCATCCCTTTTGGATTCCCTATTCCTTCCCCTAGATCTTGACAGTAGCCTGGAACTCACTGGATTTCACCTTCAGTTTTCAGTGTCTGTCCTGAAGCCACCTCCTCTGGCCTGGCACTCTTATCAGTCTGCAAACAGGCAAAGCCATTGATCAAGGAAATGCTCAGACCCAGGCTTCCCCAATGTTGGATTTTCTTGCCACTGGCCCTCTAAGCCCTCACAGCCTCCTCTCTGCTTTCCACTCCTGCCCTTCCTGTCCCCCCAACCCCAGCCCTCCACAATGCCACAACTATACAGACAAAGCCAAAGGCTGGCTCTTTCTTCAAGTATATGTACTGAGGAACTAATTCTTTAGGATGGCCTTTTACAAAAAGGAAGTTCAAGTTACCTGGTCATATAAACTTGGAAAATACTGGTTAAACGGAATGCAACAAGATCCCTTACTGCAAGGTTCTCAGAGCCTTTACCACGCTGATATGCAATGTGCCCCCTCCAAGCACATCATATCGAATAGTGTTTCCAACACGGATTCGACTGTACCTAAAGAGCAGTGCTCTCTACAAATACATTTTAGGAAACATTTAACCCTTTTCTGCACCTTAGTACTAACAAATTTCAACACTGCCACTTATTTGCTGTGTGACTTCAGGCGAGTTGTTTTGCCTCTCTGTGCCAGTGTTTACATGAGTAAAAGCAAATAAAAGCAAGGTAGGGGTTGGACAGGATGCTCACTGGAGCCCCCACTGGCACTGGCATTTTCCGGTTCTCCCGTCTGTATTTTCTGACACGTGTCTGCCTCCAAACGCACAGGCAGCAGAAATGCTATAGATCGATAACAGCATGGCACTAACAAGACGTGCATACAATGAGACACAATGGATGACTTTGTGAGCGGCTGAGATACTTCCTGGAGGTTGAAAATCGTTTTTATTTAGCCGGCATCACATGTCCATTAATGGCACTCAGCATCTCTAGAGATTGAGTGTGGCTTGTAACTCAGTGACAGACAAGGCCCATTGGGACTGTGAGGCTCAGGGAATTTCACTGGGGATTCAGATGCCACCCATGATCCCTGCAGACCAGGCAGTGCTCAAAAGTATGGAGGCATCAGAGATCCCATTCTTATTCAGGACACCGCATTGCCTGGGAGGCACGGCATCAATACTAAAACAACTAAGTTAGGGTAGACGTGGTAATATCAGAGAGAGTTGTAGAGGGACACTAGAAACACATTCACTTACCGCAAGGAACACCAGGCAAGCTGAATTGTGAGGACCTTTCCAGCCCTGGGCTTCTGGGATTCCCTTGGGTGCCTTCTGTGTGTAATCTACTAGTCTAGATACAGAGGAGAAAACAAATGTGAAGAAAACACACATCTTACCGTTAAGAGGTATAATCCTTTAGACACGCTGGGATAAAGGTGTTTTATCATCAGATAAGTTTCAGAATGTTACCCACCTATTCCCTGCCCCCTGGAAATCCTCAACATACACAATATGTTAAAGGCTCTGAGAAGTCTGGGATCAAGCTACATAACTGGGGAATCCAAGGTCACCCACATCTATCTGACCATGCAGCTCTTCTTTCTGAACCTCTCCTAACAGATCATAGAATTATTGTTTCCTACAATGAGAATCACATATCAGACCTGGAAAGGACCTGATGGTAGCTTTTAGGCAGGTCCCACACCTCAGATAAGGAGGAGCCATTCCACTGTGATGATCTTGAGTGGGTCAATGAAAACCCTCCCCTGGGACTTTCTGAACTGTCTCTGGATCCTTGACTGAGACTCTCAGGGTGTGATCCCAGAGTTGGCAGTTGCTGCCTTGGCCTGTACATCATGATGGTGTGGTATGACTGTGCTGCTATGCTGCTGTCATACATGGAACCCCCTGCCCCTCACTCCCTTCAAAAAAGGAGGAGAGGAAAAAAAGAGAATGTGCCAGTCGAGTGTATTCCTACTTACAGTTCCCAAGATTTCTGCAGCTGCTATGATTATTATAACTTTTCCTTCCTTTTTTATTTTTTTTCTGCATGTAGTCTCAGCCTCCTTCTAGGAAATCCTTTTCCCCTTTTTCTTTCTTTCTTTCTTTCTTTTTTTTTTTTTTTGAAATTAAACTGTGTAAGTCAAAACTCTCTCTATCACAAATTAAAGAAAACTTACTCAAACTGACTTATGCAAAAAGTTAACTTCTTGGATCCTATGACTTCACAGTCTAGAAGGAGAGCTAGCTCTGGCCATGGCTGGATACAGGTAGGCCAACACCATCTTCAGGACCTGGGTTCTTTCTCTCAGTCTCAGCAATGCTTCCTCTCTGTGGCCTCCATTCTCAGAAAGGCTTGCCCTTATGGTAGCTGAAATGGCGGCAGCTGCTCTGACTTCAGGTGCAATCCAACAGAAAGTGGCCAAAGGCGTGGCAGGTGGCACCTGCAAACGTTATTACGTGTCACTCTGGTTGAACCAGCTTAGGTCTGCTGCCCAACACAGAACCAGTCAGTATCATCAGGTGTTTTCATTCTCCAGAGTCTCCATAACAAAGTACCACAGACTGGGTGGCTTCAACAGTAGAAACGTATTGTCTCACAGTTCTGGAGGAAGAAGCCCAATATCAAGGTGTTGGCAGTCCCTTCTGAGGGCTGTGAGGAAGCACCTCCTTCCGCCTTCCTCCTTGGCTTTATAGACGTATCCCCCCGATCTCTGCCTTCATGTTCACCTGGCCTTCTCCCCGTGTTTGTGAGTCTGTATCTCCCATGGTGTTCTTTCATCAGCCCCACCCCCATGCTCTAAATGACCTAATTACATCTGCAAAGGCCCCTGTTTCCAAATAAGGTCACAATCTGATGTACAGGTAGTTAACACTGCAACATATAAACTTTTAGGTGATATAATTCGACTTGCTACACGAGGGGAAACATTTTGCCAGTTGGCTTAGGCATGAATCCTGTGCTTCAGCCTGGAGCTGCTTGTGAAAGTCCCAGCTGGACCAGAGGGACTGAGGATAGAGGAGATGTAGACACCCTCACTTCAATCAAACAAACACAAAATGAACCAGCCGTGGCTGGAAGAAGGGGACATGGATGCTGGGGAGGCAAACCACACATACCCATTACCTATTTTCACTTGGGTTTTCAACACTTGGCAGCCAACAATGGCCTAAGCAGTACCCCTGTCTTTCCCCCATCACCCCAATTCGTCGTCTTCCAGGCAGTTCTATGATTCAGAACCCAGTAAAGCCTTGCACTTGCTTTAGTCATGATGTCTTTTCTCTTTGGAAAATGTCCGTTTCCTGCATCTCTAACATATTCCATGCACGTACTCTCATTTCCTGTCCAATGGCACCTTCTCTGGAAGCCTCTCCCCAAGGCCATGGCACACACACACTCATTCTTCTTTGCTTCCACAATGTTGGGAAGAGCATCTATTGCGGTGCTTTCCACGCTGTATCATCCTGCACTTCCACAACCTGTGAGCCCCTGAGAAAGGTTCTGTGCCTTATGCTTCCCACATCCCAGAGCCCAGTGCAGTGCCTGGACCAGAGCAAGGGCTCCTTCAGTCTTCACTCAAGCAGCTCCAAGCATTCAAGCCTGGCCCTCTGCACTCTTTCCCCCAGGCTGCCTTCTTTCCTCACAAGTGCTTGTCAGCCCTGGCTCGCCTGCTCTTCCCTCACCCAGGGCAGTTCTCCTCAACAGGCTTCACTGCCTCCTGAATAGTCATGAGTCTCTCTGGGCATAACCATCACTCACCCAAGAGCCTCCAAACTCCCCTGCTCTTTGGTCTCCCACCTACAGCAGCCATGCTCCATGCTGCCTGACTCCCTGTCTTCTTCTGAACTGTTTTGATGTTTAGCTCTTTGGGGACAAAATCACTGTCTGTGCTGCTTGAGTGGCCACAGAATCACAACCAGCTTTGGATTATTGCTCAACAGTTCCCAATGGGAGCTTCCCTAGCCCAGAGGGCAGGGACCCTGGATCACATGGGCACAACAGACACATGAGTGAAGCAACTCTGAGCATATTACTCAAGTCTCTGGGCCTCAATTTTCTAATCTGAAACAGGGGGATGATTCTATCTGTCTCCAGAAGAGCTTTGTGGACAAAAGACACAGTGCACATCCTTCTTCATCTCCCTTGGTATCATGCTCCTTGCTCCATGAGAACTGCTTTTGAGCCTGGCCTCCTCTGAGGAATGTCCCTTGGCTATAGCCACCCACTGTGATTGTCCTCTTATTTTTATTAAACTAGGATCACTTACCACGTTCCTTTAATTCAGAGCTTGTGGGGAAGAAAGGTGCCTATATCTGGCCTTCTAGTGACATTCTCTAGGTGCCTATATCTGACCTTCTAGTGACTTTTTCTGACTAGCTGTGTGGCCTTAGGCAAGTGACTTAACCTCTCTGATCCTCCTTTTCTTTATCTGAAAAAAAGTAAGTTGAATATCCTTCCCTCGGGGCTACTGTAAGGTGTGTGGAATGGGTTCGTGAAGTGGGTGGTAGGCCAGCACAGTGGCACCTTCCTCCCCTCTCCTCTTCACTCCCCCTGCCCTAGGTGTGCCAGACTCCACAGGAGAAGGGAAGCAGGGATTATGTTAGATAAGAACTAGACTTCTCTGAGTTCTTCAGCTGCTTCAGGGAACTAATGAATCTCAGGAAAGTCTGCTTTCACTGACTGCCAACTCTTTCCTTCGAGGTGCTTCAACCTTCCCCTCAGGGCCCTTCCTCTGACCTATTCTTGTAAAAATGAAAAAAAAAAAAAGTTGCATCAAGAAAATTGCCTACTATTTATGTATCCCAAGGGGAACCCTACATGGAAGATAAAGGAGGCAGCTGATTGGAAACAGCCCTATGCGCCCTTTCTCCAAATGCCCATCTGGGGCTCAGGGAGGTAAGAACCTTCTTGGATTCCTGACCTAGAACCAGAACCAGAAGGTTTGACCCAGAGTAAGACAGCATTTTAGGGAAGGCTAGGGAAGCTGTCCATTCACTGATTCATTGAAGAAGTGGACATGGATGCTGTGGAGGCAAACCACACATGCCCACTACCTATTTTGACTTGGGTTTCTAATACTGCAGCCAGCAATG
>NW_012118199.1:419010-422581 GCF_000951035.1 Colobus angolensis palliatus | reverse complement strand
CATTGAAGAAGTGGACATGGATGCTGTGGAGGCAAACCACACATGCCCACTACCTATTTTGACTTGGGTTTCTAATACTGCAGCCAGCAATGGCCTAAGCAGTACCCCTGCCTTTCCCTACATCACATCCAATATGTGTTCACTGAGCATCCATGGTGGGCCAGGCAAAGTGCTGGACACTGAGGGTACCATGGTGAGCAAACAGGTGTGGGTCCATTCTCAGGAGACTTACAGAGCACCAGGAGAAACAACACTTAAAAAGCCTACAATAGGCCGGGCATGGTGGCTCACACCTGTAATCCCAGCACTTTGGGAGGCTGATGTGGGCAGATCACTCAAGGTCAGGAGTTTGAGACCAGCCTGGCCAACATGGTGAAACCCTGTCTCTACTAAAAATAGAACAATTCGCTGGGCATGATGGTGCACACTTGTAATCCCAGCTACTTGGAGAACTGAGGTATGAGAATTGCTTGAACCAAGGAGGCGGAGGTTACAATGAGCTGAGATCACACCACTGCACTCCAGCCTGGGCGATAGAGCGAGACTCCATCTCAAAAAAAAAAAAAAAAAAAAGCCTACAGTAACTATTTTCTGCTATTGTCCCCCATTCCAAGCCATGTACTAGAAGCTGCTCAGAAGGTAAGGGCATTTGAATTGTTAGGTGATGGCTGGGAAGCCTCAGTCATGCCAAGTGCCTAAACCTTATAAGATTAGATGTGGACTGAGCACTGCTACCTAGCAGGAACTGGTGGTGAGAATTAAAAATAAGACATGGTTTCTATCCTGAGGAAGACAACTGCAGTGGAAGAGGAGCCCTGATCCAGGAAAGCACAGGGTGCTGTGGAAGCAGAGCAGGGGCCACTATCGCAGCTTTGAGGGAAGAAGGGAAAAACCACTTGGAGAAATTCACTGAGCAGACTTTTGCCATCCTTTCTTTTCATGTTTACTTCCAACAGCCTGGTCCAAGCCCTCATCCTGTCTCTCCTAGACGATGCCAATGGCTTTCTTTTCTTCTGCCATTCCTACCCTTACATCAGTTTGCACAATGCTGTCTGATGTCCTTATAAAGCCAATCAGGTGGCGTCACTCTTCAGCCCAAAGTTCTATAACACTTGGCCAATGCTTGTAGGGAAAGACCGTGGTGTTCATGCAGTCTGGGTTCAATCTACCTCTCTGGCTACATTGACGGTCTCCTTCCCTTCTTTGTGTCTTCACCTGTCTAGGGCCTTTGTCCGTGCTTTTCTTTGTACCTGGGATGTTCCCATCTGCCTTCAGCCAAGCAAATCCATCCTGAGAACTCTGCCCAACATCAATTTCTCACGAGTGACTTTGCTCTTGGATCCATAAGGCTGGTGGATGTTGTGCCTTGCTCTACACTGGCCTGGCTCCCTACGCTCTTCCATGGCAGCCCTCCCCACAGTTCAAGGGAATGGATGTGTGCTCAGTGGTGTCTCCTCCATTACCCTTTTAGCTTCAACAGAGAAGGGGGTAATTTCCTAGGCAGGGCCCAGCCTAGGAAATGCTCCCTCCTACTTGCTGAAGGGATTTAAATGGGAACGGGCACTGTGGTCCCCCAACTCAATAGGAAACAGGCACACACGACGAATCTGAGTTCATAGAGAGTTATACTTCCAGTTGGAGTGAAGGGGGTTGATTTGGTTCAGCAACTGAGAAAAACAAAGTCAAAGAGGAGACTCGAGACTTGGGATCATTTTCCTTCCAGCCAATGCGCATGCACCAGTGGCGAGCAGGTGCTCGCGTCACAGTGGTTCCCAAGGTTGTCATAGGAACCACGCCCAGAGACCTGGCAAACAGGAGCCCTCCGTGGCAGTGCTTGGGTGGCGGAGCTCCGAGGCTCCAGCCTGACCTCTCCACGGGGTCGAGAGGACTGTCCCTGGATGCCAGAAGTTCAGGCAAAGGGTTGACCAGGATGTCGAAAGCACAGGCGGGGGGTTCCGGGTGAAACAGTGCTGCATCTCAGCCTCAGGCCCACCCGGACGCTGTTCGGGTGAGTCTCCCAAGAAGCAGTGCCACCCGTGACCTTGAGGACGGGTCGGCCTGCAGACCCGGGGGCTGATTGCTCAAATGAGGGACATTCTCATTCGAGAGACGACCACCATAGCTTAAGCAGTTGCCTCGGGTTGTTTGCTTCTGTGCCACTGCTGTATGACTCTCTGTGTGTCTATGTGTTTGTGTGTGTCCCATTTTAGATTCTCTCTCTGTCTCTCACCCTCTGTCACTTCCTGGCCCTCTCTCTCTCGGTTGGAATGTGTGTTTCTGTGTGTGTGTGTGTGTGTGTGTGTGTGTGTGTGTGTGTGTGTTTGGAGAAAAACAGCCTTTGTGCCAAAAAGCGATTTCTTGCATGTCGGCCTGTCTTTGGAGAGCCTCCCTCCGCGTCTGTGCCTGGGTCATGTGTCGGCTCCCAGTCCATCAGGGATACACTTCCTGGATATCCCTGGCATGATTGTTTTCCTCTCCAAAACTGCTTGGGTTTGAGCCGATTTCGTCTGGGGGAGGGGGAGCTTCAGGGCGCCTGCTGGGGTCTCAGGACTCCGGTTCAGATAAGATTTTGGATCCTTATGGGGGAGAATGGATGGGCTGAGAACATCGACTGAGGCAGGCAGAGTCTGGCTGCAGCCCACAATCATCCCACAGGCCTCAAGGCCTGCTGTCAACTGAAAGTTCACTGATGCTTCGGAGCCTTCTGCCTCCATCCTCCTTTGAAAGACAGGTAATTGTCTTCTGGAAGAGGTGCTGTGGCATTTCCTCTGCACACCCAGTGTCGTTCCTGAGAATGAGACCCCCTGTGCTTCTGGGTGTACTGACTTGCTGAGGCTTTTGGCCGGCTGCTAGATCCCAGACGTTCTTTGATTTTTCCCTGGCATTCATGGAAAGGTCACCTGTGTCCCCCTTCCCCCGGGCACTTGCCAGGACACCGTTGTTCCTCTGGCATTCGGCCCGTGTGCCCTCAGTGACACACACTAACACCATGTGTTCCAGGGTTCGCCAGTGCCACGCATTGGCTCCACCTCGGATTCGCCTCTGGACCTGTTGACAGGTGTCCTGGAAAGCAGGATCAGCTTGGAGGAGCCCCAGGCCCTTGAGAAGCAGGGCAGGTCACCGCTCTTGGAAAGGAGGGAGGCAGAGGGCTCACGGGTCAGTGAACTTCCAGCTGACTCCACGCCTTGAGGCCCATGGGATCATTCTGGGCTGCAGCCGGGCCCTGCCTGCCTCAGTCGATGTGATGTGCTCAGCCAATCCATTCTCCCCCGTAGGGGTCCAGAATCGGATCCGATGGGGTTCATGAGATGACCCCAGCAGGCGCCCTGAAACTCCCCCTCCCCTGGTGGAAATCGGCTCAAGGATATTCTGAAGTCGGGACTCCTGGGGGTTGGATCGTGGGACGCTGCCAGCGGCCACCTCTCCCACGGGGCCCCCGACAGGCCCGCAGATGCAGCCGCTGCCAAGGCTGCAGGGGGAGAGCCCCTGGCGCCCAGCGGCCGCCAGACGTTAAAGGGGACACAGCCTGACTGCTGGCAGCGGAGCGCAGGGCTGAGAAGCCAATGCGCAT
>NW_012118199.1:415201-417500 GCF_000951035.1 Colobus angolensis palliatus | reverse complement strand
TATAAAGTTACAGGAGGCTCCGGATTGGCTCCTCTAGCGTGGTGAGGCATGTGGTCTGCTGGTAGGTCATAGCCTTTCCTCCTTTCTGGCTTCTCCTTTATGTATGTCTCATGACCTCAACACAAGTGGTCCAGAGAGAACAAGCAATGCCCATGAGGTCACACAGCACATCAGGGTGTAGCACAGACATATACCAGGCCTGTGCGGCTGCAAGTGGTCCATGGGGTTCCTGAGATGCTGTCATTGTGGGAGCCACCCTAAATTGTCCTCTGTTGTCTCCCTGCAGTCCTTGGATAGCTGGGGCACCTCTGAAGATGCTGACGCTCCTTCTAAGTGACACTCAACCTCTGACCTCTCAGATGCAACCTTCAGTGATATCAGGAGAGAAGGCTGGTTGTATTATAAGCAGATTCTCACCAAAAAGGGGAAGGTAAGATGGGTGGAGGAATGAGGTGGAAGCTGAACCCTCCAGCTTCTCCTAGGCCTACACTGACAGCCTCTGGAGCCAGAAAGAACCAGTGTAGGTTGTGCCATGAAGGATGGAGGTTAGATGCTAGGAAGAACTTCCTGGCAGGGGGCTTTGAAGAACTTATGTAAAAGAAGTTAACAAAAGAGGTGGATTTTGCTGTGGGATGGATCTGATAAAGTTGTACTATGAATTCTGGCGAAATCATCCCATAGTGGCCCTGGCTTGACAGGCCATCGTGACGATGGCCACTGGGGCTCATGGAAAACAAGGAGCAAGGCTGGGATGATTTCCGTAGGAGAGCTGAGGTCCAAGAAGAAGGCAGACAGGCCAGGAAAGGGCTTAGTGTTCATCCTAAGGACAACCAAAAGCTCTTGGGGGCTCTTGCCAAGGGAGTTACAGCTTTAAAATATCCATTTGGCTCCCTGGGAGTTAGGGAGGGGCCACGCTGGAGGCAAGAAGACCAGTTAGGAGCCACCATGGAGATCCAGGTGAGAGGCGAAGGGGGCTTTGGGGAGTAGATGGGGAGGGCCTGGGAGGGAACCAGCAGGACCCTGAGAGGAGAAGGGCAGGGCCCCTGGAACCAGGGGATGCAAACCCTGGCCCAGGGTGCGCTGTGGGCTGGAGAAGTGGGAGGAGGGACCACTGCCTTCCCTCCTGGTGATTAGGATGAACCTGAGTTTGACTCTTGACTGCATCACCCATTGCTCTGAGAGCCTTGGTGACTCATCTGGCCATGACTCAGTGTCCTCGTCTGTAAATGGAGCTAACAGTAATCCCTAGCTCATAAGCCTATTGCTAAGGATTAAATGAGATGATCTAAGCAAAGGGTTTACCCAGTGCCCGGCACTTGGAGCTGCTGTAGTTCTGCTTACTGCTATTTGTTTTCCTTTTTTGAGATGAAGTCTCGCTGTGTTGCCCAGGCTGGAGTGCAGTGGCACGATCTCGGCTCACAGCAGCCTCCGCCTCCCAGGTTCAAGCAATTCTCCAGCTTCAACCTCCAGCTTCAGGCACTCACCACCAAACCCCGCTATTCTTTTTTTTTTTTTTGTATTTTTTTAGTAGAGAAGGAGTTTCACCATGTTGGTCAGGCTGGTCTCGAACTCCTGACCTCAAATGATCTATCTGTCTTGGCCTCCCTAAGTGCTGGGATTACAGGCATGAGCTACCATACCTGGCCCACTTACTGCTATTTGAATTTTCTACCCTGCCTTCTGAGGTCTTGGGGGTCCCTGGAAAGAACATAAGCTTTGAAACAGACAGACTTTGAGTTCCTGTCCGGCCATATATCAAGCACATGGCTTTGGGCACCCCACTCACCTTCCCTGAGCCTCACTTTCTGATCTGTACGACGGGAACAATATTATCCTACCCCAAGGGCTGTTGTGGATTAAGTGAGGGTGAAGTCCAGGCAGGACTGGCGCTCCTCTGTGGAGAATGACTAAGGCCTCCCTGCTTGGGAGCCTCTGTGGAGGTTCTGGGGAGTTAGTGGTGAGGGAGCCAGGGCAGCCCTGCCCTCCTGGGGCTCCTGTCGCTTCTGTCGAGCAGAGAGAATGCATGTGGCATCATGGTTCCAAGTGCACAGACTGCTATGACACTGGGGTGCAGGGGCGGGTAGGCCTGGGTAGGGAGGTGTCTAGAGACTGAGACACAAAAGGGGTGAGAAGCCACAAAACTGGGAGACAACGGAGGGGCCTGACAGGGAAGATGTCTCCTTAGAAGGTCTCCGGGAGAGGTGGGGAGAGGTGTGCTGGGAGCCAGAGTGAGAGGTGGAAGACGAGCTGGGGAACTGGGCACCTGCCCAGAGTGTGGGGCCTTGATACCCAGGAAGAG
>NW_012118199.1:411289-414723 GCF_000951035.1 Colobus angolensis palliatus | reverse complement strand
GCTAATTTTTGTAGTTTAGTAGAGACTGGGTTTCACTACGTTGGCCAGGCTGGTCTCGAACTCCTGACCTCAAGTGATCTGCCTGCCTCGGCCTCCCAAAGTGCTGGGGTTACAGGCGTGAGCCACCGTGCCCGACTCTGTCTAGGGTTTTAAATGTGGGCTGGGGATGCCTGGAGACTGAGGTTGTGTCTGTGACAGGAGGAGTCAATCCCATTGCCGTTGTCCAGGTGAGTGAGGCTGGGGGCCCTGACCAAGGTGGTGGTGTGGGGCCAGGTGGAGCAGACACTTTAGAGAGAGATTCCAGGGGAAGGAAGGCCAGGTCTTGCTAGCTGCTGGGAGGTACGAAAGGAGGAGGAGGCAATAAGGTTGCTGGATTCCTGGCTTGGGCTTTAGGGAGGGTGCTGGGTGGTGGGACCCTCCCTGGGCAATGGCACACTGGAGGAGCAGATTTGGGGAGATGAAGCCAAGGAGCTCCACTGGGGCTGTGTGAGTCTGGGGGCCCTGGGACAGACCCCAGTGGAGGTGTCCTGGAGACAAAGGCTCTGAGGGCGTGGCACTAGAGGGAGGCCTGGCCTTTGTCTGTCAGCACCGACCAGTTACCTGTGCCTCTGTGCATGAACTTGAAGGAAAAAGGCAAGAGACCCGGCTGAGCCTTGAGAGAAGTTGAGGGGGTGGGCAGGGGAGGCTGACAGAGACCAAAAAGAGCCAACAAGTTGGCAGCAACACGTGGTGTGGGAACCATGAGGCAGGGAGGGACCAGCCATGCGCACGGTGCGAGGAGAGCCACATGCGGGCCAGCCCTTCCAGTCTAACATGTGAGCCACAGGAAGGGTCCTTGCGAGCTTGGCTGGCTCCCCCTGCAAGGGAGCCTGATCCGCAGCTCCTGGGGGCCCTGAGCCCAGGTCAGGGACAGGAGTCGGCCCCTTACTGCTCACTGGCCAGTTCTGGAGGACCATGCCTCCACTCCCTTGCTGGCCAAAACCCAACGTCGCTCGCTCCCTTGGTGCTGTGGCTTGGACATTAGAGGAGAGTCTTGAAGTCAGCCTCAGGCCCTTGGTCCACCCAGGCCGTGGGCACCCTCTCCGTGCTCCCTCCCAGCCCCAGCCTCTTTCAGAGACGTGGACTGTCAGACAGAGGAGGGAAAGGGACAGTGACTTGTCCCCGCAGCCTCAGCCCCAGCATGGGAGCTGCATGCAGCCTTGGTGACCAACTACCTCATTCATTTACCAACTGGAGACACTGAGGCCTGGGAGTGCGGTTGCCTTGTCCCAGGTCATCCTGCTGGTTTAGCCTCAAAGATGTGCCCTTGTCACCACCTCACTGTCACATTAACTTTCTCCTTGGAGGGCTCTGCTGTCTCCTACTCTGAATGTCCCTGTCCCCGTCCAGCAGTTCTGTGATGAGCAGGGCTCACAGCTCAGGATCCACATGATGGGAGGCCAGATGTGGGCTATGTCCATCTGCCAGCCACGGGGTCTTCTTGCCTGGTTTGTTCGGAGGGCCAAGGCCTGTGCTGGATGTGGAGCCACCAGCCAGTGGAGAGGAGCTCTGGATCTGATGGGAGTTGGATCTCCTGCCCTCAGGGTGCTCCAAGGATCATTAATTCATTTATTCAGCAAATATTGATGAGCCCTTGCATGCAGCTGTAGGCCCTGGGATATGGAAATGAGAGGACGGACAAGCTCCCTGTCCCCAGGATAGTCTGAGGCTGCAGTAAGCTCTTGGAGAGGATCAAGCTGATCAGAAGTGGGAGCTGCATTGAGGGAAAAATATGGTCAGAGAAGGCCTCGCTGAGGAGGTGATGTTGGTGATGCTGGAGCTCAGATCTGAAGGGGAAGAAGGAAGCAGCCACATATAGAAGTGAGGGAGGGGGTCTTAGGCAGAAGGAACAGCAAGTGGAGAGGCCCTGAGAAAGGAAAGGCTTGGCTCGCTCACCTGCAAGGGCCCCCTGGCTTGACATAGTGAGAAAGGTGTGAAGATGAATTTGAGGAGAGGCAGGGACAGACCACAGGAGACCTTAGATTTGATTCTGAGGGCAATGGGATCTCTTGAGAG
This sequence comes from Colobus angolensis palliatus, assembly GCF_000951035.1. Lineage (NCBI taxonomy): Eukaryota > Metazoa > Chordata > Mammalia > Primates > Cercopithecidae > Colobus > Colobus angolensis. Next base: position 412,668 of record NW_012118199.1, on the reverse strand, counting down.
GATCCTGAGCAGGGGAGAGATGCGATCTCCTTTTCATTCTAACATGATCGCTGCAGCTGCTGCTGGAGAATTATTGCAGGAGCAAGAGTGGAGACCGGGAAGGTCTGTGTGTCCTCCAGGCAAGAGGCATTGATGGTGTGGACCGGGTGGTGGCAAGAAAGACAGACAGGCAGAACAGTTGTGACTTCCTGATGGATGGGATGTCAAGGGCAAGGAAAAGGGAGGAGTCAAGGGTAGCTCCCAGGTTTCTGGGCAACTGGGTGGATTGACTGGGCTGGAAAAGATGGGGGTAGAGGGTGGAGAAGAGGTTTGATGGTAAGAAATCACATGGCCTGGCAAGTATTGTGCAAAGTGCCCATGAGACCCGCAAATGAAGACACTGAGCAGGGTGGGGGTCCCAGGCTGTGGCTGGGGGAGACACTGGGCTCAGGACGGCACAGATGACATCCTTGAGGGAGGTGTGCAGGGAGAGGAGAGGAGAGTCAGGACAAAGTTCTGGAGCTCCGCCTTCTTTAGGGCGGGGTCTGGTACCCTCAGCTCTGCTGACATTTTGGGCCAGATAATTCCTTGTTGGGGGAGGCTGTCCTGTGCATTGTTCAATGTTTAGCAGCATCCGTCAGATGCCATAGCACACCCTCCAGCTTCCTCCACACAAATGTACCCTGGGGACAAGTGTCCTGGCTGTTTAACTACAGGTGTAGAGGGTGGGGGAGGGGAAGTAGAGAAGACTAGGAAGGAGCCAGTGGGATTAGGAAGAAAGCCGGGAACGTGGGGTCTCAGGTGCCGAGACAGGGTCTGGAGAGGGATGGAGGGGCTGGCTGTGTCAGATGTTGCTGAAGGGTTAAGACAAGTGGGGGAGAAGCAGCCACTGGCTTTGGCCACATGGTGGTTCAGGATGTCCCTGAGAGGAGCTTCTGGGCAAGTGAACTCTTGGGTGGGCGGCAGAAAAGTGGGGAGAATAACCCTCTGAGTATGCGGACAGCTTCTGAGCAGCTTTGCTGGGGTGGGGAGCAGCGTGGGGAGGGGCATGGGCTGGGAATGGCTTCCCGAGGATTTTATGTATGGAGCGCCGTGCCGGGTGTCTGAGCATTGCCACCACCCGGTGAGTGTTGATGCTGGTGTTTAGAGGGGGAAAGGGTTAGGGTCTGCTAGGGAGCTTGAGGGTGATGGGTAGGGATGTCCAGGCAGGTGAGGGGCTGAGAAAGCATTGGTGGGCTGTGGGCAGGAGGCTGCCCAGGTCCAGCTGGGTGGAGTAGGGGGGCTCCTGGTAGGCAGCGTGGGATCCATCCCCCGGCTGTCCTCTGTCTGCTACTCTGAGAGCAGTGGGCAGGACTGGCCTCTCACCACTCCTGTCTCCCCCAACCCCGTGTCTCCCTGCA
>NW_012118199.1:409056-411044 GCF_000951035.1 Colobus angolensis palliatus | reverse complement strand
CTCCTACAGCGAGACCAAGAGGAGGCACGTGTTCCGGCCGACCACCGCTGACTTCTGTGAATGTCTCTTTCAGGCTGAGGACCGGGATGACATGCTGGGCTGGATCAGAGCGATCCGGGAGAACAGCAGGGCCGAGGGCGAGGTGAGGGCCCGGCCAGCCTGGCAGCCACAGAGGGTGGGCGGGGTGGCCTCTCACTGTCTGTGGAACTGGGATGCCCGCTCTGAGCCTCACTTCCCTCTGCTAGAACGGGGGGCTGACAGGAGTGCACCTCGCAATTGTGTCCCCCTAGGTTTTGGGGTGAGGAGGGTGCATGGACAGGGCTCACGGAGGACCTGGTGTCCTTGGGTGCGGGGACTGGCAGTCACCATCCTGACCCTAATGAAGACAGGGATTATTATGACTGTGTTAGGATCGCTTTGAGCAGGCCCTGGCATGGAGTGGTCAGCTCCAGGAGTTGAGGAAGGCAGGGGCCTCCTATGGAGTGTGTTAGGGCATGAGTATCCCCGCACCAGAACTGCACTGGGCTAGCCTGTCTGCAGGGGAATGAGCACATTGACCTTGTGAGGAGGCCGAGAGACTTGGCCTTTGGCCACAGGTAGGCAGGGGTGGAGCCAATGGCCTCGGCAGGGATTTTGGGAGATTTTTTTTTTTTTTTTTCCGAGACAGAGTCTTGCTCTGTCGCCCAGGCTGGAGTGCAATGGCGCGATCTCGGCTCACTGCAACCTCTGCCTCCCAGATTCAAGTGATTCTCCTGCCTCAGCCTCCTGAGTAGCTGGGACTACAGGCGCATGCCACCATGCCCAGCTAATTTTTTTAAATAGAGACGGGGTTTCACTGTGTTAGTCAAGATGGTCTTGATCTCCTGACCTCATGATCCTGCCGCCTCAGCCTCCCAAAGTGCTGGGATTACAGGTGTGAGCCACTGCCCCAAACAAAGAATTTTTTTTAATGGTGCCCCTTGCGGTCAGCCATAGCTGCACTCCAGGGGCCTGAGTAAGGATTCCTCCCTGTTTACTTATTTGGCCAGGAACCTGCACAGAAGTGCCTTGAGACACCTATACAAAGTCATGTGGCTGTCCCGGGCCTGGGATCTCTGCCAAGAGGGCAGTGGGCCTGGGCCTGCTCTGGCCGTGGGAGGGGGCGGTAGGGCATGGCCTCTTGCTGAGGACACATCCTCTCGCTGACCAGGCTCTGCTCCCCGGGAACAGCTTTCCCCACTGCAGCGAGGAAGGCACCTGGAATTTGGGCCTCTTCCTCTGGGGGCCTGGCTTGACTGTCCCCAACAAGGCATGGTCAGGGTGGTCCCAAGTCACCATCACTGGCAGTAGCAGCCCCTCCTGGGGGACCTCCTCCATGCCTGTCCAGCGTCTGCCAGGATGGTGGCGAGTGCTGCACGATTCTGCACCCGGCCCCGAGCCTTCCCTGTTAGCCCCCCATATTTATTACCAAGGAGACTGAGGCTCAGAGAGGCTAAGAGGCTTCCCCAAGGCCTCAGCTGGTGAGAGGGTGCTAGGGAGTCCGGGCCTGGTCTTTCTCACTCCAGGGTCTGGGCTGTCCACCTGGCAGGTGGACGAGAGGGGAAGCAGGGCCAGGGATGAGCCCTGGGGTGGGCTGGCTGTGGGCACTGACACGGTCCACTCTCTTCTCTCCTGCTTCAGGACCCCGGCTGTGCCAACCAAGCTCTGATCAGCAAGAAGCTTAATGATTATCGCAAAGTGAGGTGAGGCCCAGCCCTCGTGGAGCAGTCCCCTCCGTGGGGGTGGTGGGTGGCTGAAGGCAAAGGATGTCTTCTTGGCCCACCTCCAGGGCCGCCCTCTACTGGGGGAAGGGGTATCCAGGGTCTCCACGTTGCAGTTAGGCATGGAGGCATTGCCTCAGGGTGGAAGGGAGGTCCTGAGGGGTGGGAGGCCAGGGTGGGTGGCCTGCTTGGCCACCCCAAATGAAGACCTCTCCTCTCCCCCTTTTTCCTGCACAGCCATAGCTCTGG
>NW_012118199.1:400563-408445 GCF_000951035.1 Colobus angolensis palliatus | reverse complement strand
GGCCAACATGGCAAAACCCCAACTCCACTAAAAATACAAAAAAAAATACCCGAGCGTGATGGTGGGCACTTGTAATCCCAGCCACTTGGGAGGCCGAGACATGAGAAACACTTGAGCCTGGGAGGGGGAGGTTGCAGTGAGCCGAGATCACACTACTGCACTCCAGCCTGGGTGAGAGAGTGAGACCCTGCCTCAAAAAAGAAAAAGAAGAAAGTTGTTCCCTTGGGCCAGCAGGTATGGTGGCTGACACCTATAATCTCAGCATTTTGGGTGGCTGAGGCTGGAGGATTGCTTGAGGCCAGGAGTTTGAGACCAGCCTGGGCAACATAGCAAGACCCTATCCCTACAAAATATTTTATTTTTGTTTTATTTATTTATTTAGAGATAGAGTGTCTTTCTGTCACTCAGGCTGGAGTGCAGTGGTATGATCTCAGCTCATGGCAACCTCCACCTCTTGGGTTCAAGCAGTTCTTGTGTCTCAACCCCCCTAGTAGCTGGGATTGCAGGCATGCACCACCATGCCTGGCTAATTTTTATATTTTTAGTAGAAACAGGGTTTTGCCATGTTGGCCAGGCTGGTCTTGAACTCCTGGCCTCATGTGATCCACCTGCCTCAGCCTCCCAAAGTGCTGGGATTACAAGCATAAGCCACTGTGCCCGGCAAAAAACATTTTTTTTTAATTAGCCAGGTATGGTGGTATGAGCTTATAGTCCCAGCCACTCAGGAGGCTGAGGAGGGAAGATTGCTTGAGCCCAGGAATTTGAGGCTGCATTGAGCTATGATCATACCACTGCACTACACCCTGTCTCTAAAGAAATAAAGTTCTACAGCTTCCGCCTTGTAGTTTTGGCCCATGAGGCCACACGGAAGTCCTTGCCTTGCTCTAGGCCTCTCCTTTGGGGTAAGCATCCTCCGTTTCAGGCCTTCTCTCTTGCCATACAGTGTCCCATTAGCCGTGGACAGCTGGTTGCTTCTCTGATGGAGTCCCCATACATCCAAATGTGTGAATGTGGCAGTGAATGTGTGTGACCGTCCTGGACACCCTGGCTCATTCTGGTTCTCTCTGTCTCCCCCTTTTCAGATGACAGTGCTGCAGCCCCCAAAACCCCCTGGGGCATCAACATCATAAAAAAAAATAAGAAGGCTGCCCCAAGGGCATTTGGGGTCAGGCTGGAGGAGTGCCAGCCAGCCACGGAGAACCAGGTGGGTCTCTGCCACGCACCAGAGCAGGCCCGGTAGGGGGAGACTGAGGCACAGAGGGTCACAGCAGCAAGGGACGTGGAACCAGCTCTCCACCTCATTGTACAAACACAGCTGGGAAAACAGCCCAAAGACGGGAAGGCCCCCGCCTGCCCCAGGCCTCCTAGGGAGGGAGCAGCAGGGCTGAGGCTGAGCCTGGCTCCTTCTCAGACCATGGCGAGGCTTTGGTGTCATTTCTCATTCCCAGACTAGAGGCAGCAAGGGCCTTTTGTTCCCCCCAAGGGTTCCTGGCAGCAGCTCTGGGCCTTGCACTGTCCCCATCTTGGCCTCCCCAGCTCCTCTGGCCCCTGTCCCACCTAACACCCCTCCGCTGTGTCCCCAGCGCGTCCCCTTAATCGTGGCTGCATGCTGTCGCATTGTGGAGGCACGAGGGCTGGAGTCCACAGGCATTTACCGAGTACCCGGCAACAATGCAGTGGTGTCCAGCCTGCAGGAGCAACTCAACTGAGGGCCTGGTGACATCAACCTGCAGGATGAGGTGGGTGAAGCTGGGGGTCTGTGGAAGGGGGGCCGAGATCGTGTGTGGGTGGTGCTCCACTTGGAGAGTTCTATGGTCTATTGTGTTGCATGCATTGTGCCCTGTGACATGCCCGGCTTTGGTCCAGAACACCAAGATGGGCAAGATGGGACCTGCCCCTGCTGGCCAGCCCAGGGATGGGCATCACCCCAGGCTGAAGCTGAACAAGTAAATGCAGTCATGGCCTGGGGAGCTCTGAGGCAGAGGCTCAGAGACAGCAGTTTTGTCTGAGTGTTTAGGATGAGTAGAGTTAAACAAAAGCTGGTGAAAGCCAGGTAAGGGCATTCCAGGCAGCAGAATGGCCTGCGCAGTGGTGTAGATGCAGAAAGTTTGCCAGGAGTCAACCAGCTTTCTCTGTAGGGGGCAGAGAGTATACATTTTCTGCTGTAGTTTGCTCTGTTGCCTTTCCCCCTTCCCTTCCTCCTCCTCCTCTTCCTAATACTTTAACAATGTAAAAACCATACTCAAGGGCCATCCAAAAGCAGGCTCTGGCTGGATATTGCCTACAGACCATGGTTTACAAAGTGCCGGCTTAGAAAAAGGGGAATATATGATGTTTTCTAGAATGGCCAGCAATTTGGGTGGTTGCAACATGGAAAGAGAAGTGGCTGATCAGGCAAGATGAGACCAGCCTGTGAAGGGATCTGCAATCACACTTAAGTGTTTCCAGCAGGGCCAGCAGTTCTCAAATAGTGTTCCCCAGAGTCCTAGGTTTCCCCAGAGGGGCCTTGGGAGGCCAGGGGCAGGTCAGGACCCCCTATCCTTGCTAGAGCAACCGTGCTTTGCCCTGTCTGTTGTACTGGGTTTTCATGTACAATTTTATTTGCCCAAAGGGGCTCTGATAAAAAAGATATTTTGGAAAACCATGAATGCGAGCAGCGACGTCCCATGAGTCACACACGTGAAGGCTCATGGAATGCACGAGTCTTCCTGTCCTTGGAGAATGAGGAGCTGAGACAAGTGTGTGTGAAATTGCGGACAAGAGAAAAAGACGATCTCTCATCAGGGACCACACTGTGATGAGGAAGGAGAGGGTGCTCAGGCTGGAGCAGGTGGTGGCTCGAGAGTTTGAGTGTTGGAGGAAGGAATAGGAGGGGGCAGGTGGACGGGAAGGCTGTTGGGTGTGAGACAACAGCATTTTCCAAAACCCCGGTGAGGGCCGGGGAGGGTTTGAGGGTTAGGACAGAGAGTGGATCTACCGCCTGGGCTTGGAGGTGGGGAGGGTGAGGCCCCGGGGGGAGAGAGAGGGCATTTGATGGCTTCACTGAAGGCTTCGACCTTGATCTGATGGACAGTAGGGAGCTTTTGATGGTTCTTAAGCTGGGGAGGCATTGTGAGAGCAAAGTTCAAGAAAGAGTAATGCTCCCACTCATGCCCGATGGATACAAATGGAGAGGGCAGGGGCCTGGGGAGAAGTCACTGATCTATGGAAGCGCTGAGGGTCAGGAGGACTTGGTGGTCCTGGGGGAAGGGGTTGGGAACAACCCTAAGAGTTGGCTGCAAGACAGGGAGGAAGGAGGGGCGAGGAAGAGCCGCATATTTGAGCTGGGGCTGGTGGTATCTTCCCCTGGCAGAAACCAGGGAGTAGGGCAGCGTGAGGAGAGGCGGAAGGGAGGGGCCGTCTCAGGGAGTGGCTCCATTGGATTTGGGGTGTGGAAAGTCCCCTGCATGGGGTGAGGACACAAACAGGTGCTAGACTGAGCATGAACTAGAGAGTGGCATGGGTCCTGCTGCAGCTGGGGCATGGGAGGACCAAGGGTGGGCAGCAGAACAGCAGGGGCCACGCTCTGAGTGGGACAGAAGGAGAGGGCCACCTGTGAGGCTGGGGTGAGGGCAGACACTTCACTCTGGAGCAGCCAAGGAGCACTGCCCAGGGCCTTGGGTTTGGCAGCTGAGAGATGAGAGGAGCCCACACCTGAGGGCCAGGAGGTAACGGAGTCGGGTGGGCAGGAGCCGCACTGGGTGTGTGGGTGTGTGTGGGTGTGTGATCAGCTTGGCCTCAGCCAGGGACGAGGGGGCCATGCCGGCAGGCAGCTGGTCCAAGCCAGGGCCAGATGGGGGTGTGCTAGGTGTATTGGGTGTGTTGTTTTGTCTTGGGTATCATTGCGTCATTTGTTGTGGGTGGTGCTGGGAGTAAGTGTAGTGGGGGACGAATCTAACCCCTGGTGAGCCTGTGGGAAGTTGTATTGTTTATGGGATTGTCTGGCGTTAAGCTAAGGATCCATTGTAATGAGTGTGTGTACTGCTGTGCTGTGTCTCTTTGTTGGGGGTATTAGGTCGCTTTCTGGGCCTGAGTTATTCTGAGCCATTCCCAGCGAGGCGGCTGTGCCTGACTTGGTTGCATTGTGGGGTGATGGTGCCCCCTGGTGGACAGAAGGGACAACGACCCGGCCGTTCGTTCTTGTACTCAACAACCATTTATTTTGGAGTAGGATTTCTCAACCTCAGTGGACATTTTGGGAAGAACAATTATTTGTTGTGTGGGGTTGCCCTGTGCATTGGAGGAAATTTGGCATCATCCCTGGCCTCTATCTACTAGATGCAAGTGGCACCGCCCAGTTGGGAAAATCAAAATGGCTCCAGACATGGTCAAATGTCCTCTGGGGGTGGAGTGGGAGTTTTGGGGACAAAATTGCCTCCTTCTGTTAGAACTACTGATTTAGGGCCATGAGAGTACCAGGTTAACTGTCCTAGATAGGTGATGGGAGCACAGTGGGAAATGAGACAGACAAGATCCTGGCTCCTCCTGGAGCTTACAGTCCTGCGCAGAGACAGACGTGGACACGGAAACAAAAGCAGAAAATAATGACAAACTGGGTTAAGTGCCACGAAGGAAACAAAGTCAGGGCTGGGGTGCAGGTAACAGGGCAGTGGTGAAGGTGGCTGCTTTAGCTATGAGGGTCAGAGAAGGCCTTTCTGAAGAGCGACTTTTAGGCGTGGATGAGGAGCCAGTCATGTGGAGGCAGGGAGGAAAGTTCTGGTTGAGAGAACCAGCACATGCAGAGGGCCCAAGACATGCCCAAGCCGGCATGAATGACTGCTGTGTCACAGATGCTTAAACTGTGCCCAATGGAGGCGGCAGCTGCCACTCACTGTGTCCCCACAGTGCCTGGGACTTTCTGTGGATGGGGAGGTGTTGGAGCCCACAGGCTGGCAGGAGCAAGGAGGGGCTGGGGCCAAGTGTAAGTGTGGGCACAGGACCTCGCTGGGGTCTCAGTTCTGCTTCCACCACCCTGATGAGTAGAGAGCTTGGTCTAAGTGGGTCCCAGGGAGGGCCTGGTGGGCTTGATTGGGCTCTGGAGTGAATGATCATGAAGGCATGGGCATCGGGCTGGGCCTGCCTGTGGCCTGACATCTGACCCCTCCCCCAGCGCTGGCAAGACTTCAATGTGATCAGCAGCCTGCTCAAGTCCTCCTTCCGAAAGCTGCCAGAGCCTCTTTTCACTGATGGTGAGTAGGAGGTGGAAGTGGGAGTAGGGAGGGGACACCAGTCTGTGCCGCACCCTGACCCCTACTTTTATATTTGGTTTGTTGGTTTTACTCTTTTTTTGGAGACAGTCTTACTCTGTTGCCCAGGCTGGAGTGCAGTGGTGCGATCTCCGCTCATTGCAGCCTCGAGCTACTGGGCTCAAGCGATCCTCCCACCTCAGCCTCCTGAGTAGCTGGGACAACAGGTGAACACCACCACACTCAGCTAATTTAAAAGTTTTTTTTTTTTTGTAGAGATAGGGGTGTTTCTCACTATGTTGCTCATACTGGGCTTGAACTCCTAGGCCTGGGCTCAAGCAATCCTCCTGCCTGCACTAGCCTCCCAAAATGCTGGGATTACAGGCATGAGCCACCACACTGGCTTTAAAAAAAAAAAAAAACAACACACACACACACACAAAAGCATATAAAAAAAAACATAGATTGTACAGATGTGAATAAAGAAACAGCACAGGACCCTGTGAATCTCCTGCTCCCTTTCATGGGAGGTTGTGGCTAACACTTTCTGAGCATTAGTGTGTGCCAAGCACAACTCCCTACAGCGACTCCATGAGGAAGGTGCTATTGTCTTCCCTCCACAGATAAGGAAACCAAGGCTCAGAGAGGTTTAATGCCTTGCCCAAGGTCACGCAGGTTACAAATGGCAGAGCCAGGATTCCACTCCAGGCGTCAGGCTCCAGAGCTAAGCTTTGGCCGTTTGCTGAGCTGCATATTCACAGTCTGTTGTGTTTCTCTCCTGGCCCTCTTCTTACATGCGTGGCAGAGATACACACATGCATGCGTGGAGTTTGGAGTTGGGTGGGTTCAGGGGTGTGATGGCAGATGTTTAACATCTGTCTCTGGGGGAAAAAAACCCTAATGCCTAGTGTTTTCCAGCTTCCATGGTGCAAATACTCCTACCATGGTTTATTTCGAGCCACCAACGTGATGTCACCAACATGGAATTGGGAAGGGAGGCACACGGTCGCTCTCAGGAGCCAGTGTGAGCGGGCTCCAGCACACCACTGGTTGAGTTGCTTTTAACAAAAGCGAGTTGTAATTCTGAGATTCATTCGTGTTAGTGCAGAGCGCTCTGCCTCATTCTTGTTTTAAATCAGTCACATAGAATTTCATGGCTTGAATAGACTATAATTTCTTTAAGTACTCCTCTATTGGTGGATATTTAGGTTGTCTTCCAATGTTTGCTATTACACAGCCTGTTGCAATGGCTTTCCTTGAATAAGTCCTTGCACGCCCGGATCTGTGCTCTCCAAGGAGATTCTTTTTTTTTTTTGAGACGGAGTCTCGCTCTGTCGCCCAGGCTGGAGTGCGGTGGCCAGATCTCGGCTCACTACAAGCTCCGCCTCCCGGGTTTACGCCATTCTCCTGCCTCAGCCTCCCGAGTAGCTGGGACTACAGGCACCCGCCACCTCACCTGGCTGGTTTTTTTGTATTTTTTTAGTAGAGACGGGGTTTCACTGTGTTAGCCAGGATGGTCTCGATCTCCTGACCTCGTGATCCACCTGCCTCAGCCTCCCAAAGTGCTGGGATTACAGGCTTGAGCCACAGCACCCAGCCCTCCAAGGAGATTCTTAGATGTAGAATTGCTCAATCAAAGTCCCGGTGAATCTGAGAGCTAACGTCAATTGCACTCTGAGAAAGAGGCCCTGGTTTAGACTCCCACTAACAATGTGGGAGTCCATCTCTCCACATCCCCATTAGCATTGGATATTATAACTATTATTGTTATTTAAAGGCCAGGCACGGTGGCTTACGCCTGTAATCCCAGCACTTTGGAAGGCTGAAGTGGGTGGATCACCTGAGGTCAGGAGTTCAAGACCAGCCTGACTGTGTTGAAACCCCGTCTCTACTAAAAATACAAAATTACTAAAAATACTAAAAATACAAAAATTAGCCGGGTGTGGTGGTGGGCGCCTGCAGTCCCAGCTACTAGGGAGGCTGAGAGGGGAGAATTGCTTGAACCCAGGAGGCAGAGGTTGCAGTGAGCCAAGATTATACCACTCCACTTCAGCCTAGGTGACAGAGCAAGACTCCATCTCAAAATAAATAAATAAATAAAATAAAATAAAATAAAAATAAAAATAAAAATACTATTATTTGACACAGGATCTCGCTCTGTTGCCCAGACTGGAATGCAGTGGCGCAATCATGGCTCACTGCAGCCTCAACCTCCTGGGGTCAAGTGATCCTCCCATCTCAGCCTCCTGAGTAGCTGGGACTGCAGGTTTGTGTCACCACACTCAGCTAATTAAAAAAAAAATTTTTTTGGTAGAGGCAGGGTCTCACTGAGTTGCTCAGGCTGGTCTTCAGCTCCTGGTCTAAAGTGATCCTCCCACCTCAGCCTCCCAAAGTGCTGGGATTATAGGCGTGAGCCATCTCACCCAGACAGCTTTGAATATTACTAATATTTTAAATGTTTGCTAATCAGATAAGGGAAATGGTATCTCATTATTGTTTTTCTTTTCATTGCCCTCATTACTAGGGAGATTAAATCTTTTTTTTTTTTTTGAGACGGAGTCTGGCTCTGTCGCCCAGGCTGTTGTGCAGTGGCCAGATCTCAGCTCACTACAAGCTCCGCCTCCCGGGTTTACGCCATTCTCCTGCCTCAGCCTCCC
>NW_012118199.1:396121-399824 GCF_000951035.1 Colobus angolensis palliatus | reverse complement strand
AATTTTTGTATTTTTAGTAAAGATGGGGTTTTGCCACATTGGCCAGGCTGGTCTTTAATCCCTGACCTCAAGTGATCAGCTGATGCGCCTTGGCCTTCCAAAGTGCTGGGATTACAGACATGAACCACTATACCTGGCCGAAAACAATTGTTTAAAATGTAACCAAAGCTGTTCATCTTTTCTTCATGGATTCTGCATCTCATGTTTAGGATGGCCTTAGGATTATGAAAATATTTTATTTTTTCCCCAGTGCTTCTATAATTTTCACATTTGACTCTGCTGTGTGACTGCTTTTTTGTATTGTGAACTAGAAATGATCCCCCCCCAGATGGTGGCCATTTGTCCCGGGGATATCTTTTGAGGCCCCCATCCTTCCCCTCGATTGGAAGTGCCGCCTTTATCATACAGTAAATATCCACATGGCCCGCTTCCCCCCTTTCTAGCCTTAACATTGCTCTGCCTTTTCTGCTGTGCCAGTGGCTTCCGCTGTGCCATCGGTTCGGGATGTTTCAGTCTCTGGTAGGGCAGATCCTCCCACATTACTCTTTCTTTAAAAACTATTCCTGGCTGTCTTTGTGCATTAGCTCATCCAGATGAATTTCAGAATAGGCTTATCATCTTCCAGTTTTCAAAGGTCCCTGTGGACTTGTTCTGAAGGGAGTTGGGGGAATCCTTGGTGGAGGCTGTCCGAAGCCCCTCCTCCTCTCCAGGTGTCCTTCTCTTCTGACCTGCTGAACCTTGGTGTCCACGTCCTGGAGATGGGGGCAGGGACCCCTTTTCTGGGGTCAGCATGCAGCTCAGATCATATTGCCTCCCAAATGAACACACCTGGGCCTCCCCAGGTCAGGTGCACACCCGAGTGCAGCTGTGTGTTGGGTACAGCTGTGGTGGGTGTATTCACATACACAAGAGGCTGTGAAGCCCCCAACTGGAGGAGTTCAAAACACAGCCCTTCCAGCAGGGCCCTTGGCCCGGAGAACAGGGGAAGGGGCTGCCACCACGTCTCTAAAGAGTCTCCGCTGTGTTCTAGACAAATACAATGACTTCATCGAGACCAACCGCATTGGGGATGCGCGGGAGCGGATGAGGACGCTGCGGAAGCTGGTAAGGAGAGAAAGGTGCTGCCAGACATGAGGTGGGGTGGCTGCCCGAGCACCTCTGTCCCAGGAGGTGGGGGGTCCGGTGCTGCCCACGACCCCTGTGGCCTTGGAGAAGCCCTGCTCCACTCCGGACCTTGGTTTCCCCATCCATACAAGAGAACGGGGGGTTAGAGGGTAGATTCCAGACTCCCTGAGGCATGGTAGTGGGAGCTCTTTGGGGCATGGTGGTGACAGGGAACAGGGGGAGGCCCTCATAGCCTGTCCTCATGCCCCTCTTCTCTCCTACTCAGATCCGTGATCTCCCAGGACACTACTATGAAACGCTCAAATTCCTTGTGGGCCATCTCAAGACCATCGCTGACCACTCTGAGAAAAACAAGGTGGGTAGGGGTCCTGCATGGAGTCTAGGGGAGGCAAGCACAGGACTTACTGTGTGGGGGCCCTCAGCACGCGCTGAGCTCCTGCAGGTCCAATAACTCAGTCCCCTCTAGGCACGCCCTCCTCCTATGACTGCTCCATCCCCACCCTGCTCCTATATGCTGGCCAGTGCTTTCCCCCAGAGAGCCATCTCCTGAGTTTCTGAGAGCTTTCCAGAGGCAGGGAACCCTGGCCCCCCCATATCCAATGCATTGACATCCTCTAACTTAGCTCAAGTCCCTTGCATTGCATTTGCCTCATCAAACCCCTTATGCTTTCTGGTTCTCTGGTTCTGCAGTGGGGAAAATGAGGGGAGTGATAGGATTATTTTTTTTTTTTGAGACCAAGTCTCCCTCTGCCACTCAGGCTGGTGTGCCATGGCGCAATCTCCGCTCACGACATCCCTCGCCTCCTGGGTTCAAACAATTCTCCTGCCTCAGTTTCCCAAGTAGCTGGGATTACAGGCATCTGGAAGTGATCGGATTTTTTCCCCAGGCCTAAAATAACCCCTGGGACCTCCAACATGTTTCCTACTGCAGGATCTCCCTCTGCTGGCACTGACCACTCAGGGGTACCCTGTATAGGTGTGCAGGTTGAGCACCGCTCATGGCCGCTGGGCCTGGGGATGAATGGGGCTGAAATCTGGCCTGTGCTCTAGTCAGCAAGCATCTCCATGTCCATACAAGGGGGTGTCCACCCTCTAAGCTGGGGACTGGTGAAGATGTAGTTGGGGACAGAGGCCTCAGTGGCCCAGAGTGAGGGAAGACTGAGTTCAGGATGTTGACCATGACCTGCTTTCCCTGCTGCCCAGATGGAACCCCGGAACCTGGCCCTGGTCTTCGGGCCGACACTGGTGAGGACCTCTGAGGACAACATGACAGACATGGTGACCCACATGCCTGACCGCTACAAGATCATGGAGATGCTGATCTAGCACGTAAGCCCCTGTTCTGAGGGTCGCCTGGCAGCCCCTGGGGCCCAGGCCGTGTTCCTCTGAGCCCCTCGCTCTTGCTCAGCCCCTCACTCTTGCTCGAGCCCCAGGAACGGCTTGGCAGCTTTAGACCATGCTGCTAGGGTGGTATATACTCCTCCAAAGCCATGGGCAAGACAGGAGTGGATCCTGGAATCCCTGCTGCCCTGGGACGTTGGATCCCCAGCAGGAGAGTTAAGAGGCCCCGAGCATCCAAGATACCTGGGAGAGGCAGAGGAGGAGGAAGGGCAGGGAAGGTGCTGTTGGTGGAGGGTGGAAGGGGCAGCTTCAGAAGATGGCCCATGCAGAGGCGTCCTGGCAGACATGAACAGACGGGGGCCAAGGTCTCACCTGACATCAGGAGGCCCTGGCTCTAGTGACTTTCCCTGCTGGCCCCACTGAGGTTTTGGGGAGGTAGTGGTGATGTCTATGGTAACGAGGGGTGGATGGGATAGGGCACAGGGCCTCGGCCTGAGGCGGGATCCTGCACCAGTGCTTGGCATGTACTGGGCTGGCCACTTCCCTTCTCATGGCTTCCTGGATGCCAACAGCCCTGTTCCTGTAGGTTCTTGTTACTGTTCATGGGTGGAGGAGAACCCAGAGTGGCCAGCAGAGGGCGCAGGAGGCCTTGGTCTTCCAGAGCCCACCCCAAGGCAGTACTGCCGCCTTCTGGGGCACACATGGATGTTATTGTGAATCATATAGACTTTCCATTTCCAATTCTTGTTACAGTCCACAAAGGATGGGAACAGAGCCCCTCCTGCCATGGGAAATAAGACTGGCAGCTGGTCAGAGGAAGGGAAGCCTTAGCCCCAAGTCCCCTAGACACTTTAGGAAAGGAAAGCTGGGCCCTGTCACCCCCATTTTACAGAGGAGGAAACAGGCTCAGAGAGGCAAAGCGACTTGCTCATGGTCACACAGCTAATAAGTGGCAGCCCAAGATTTCAAGCCAGGTCTGTCTTACCAAAGCCTGTGCTTTCCTCCCCTCATCAACCCAAAGGGCAGACTTCCGGGTCCCTCCTTGAGCTGGCCTGGGAGGGAGGGAGGGGGCCAGGGGCAGGAGGTGAGGCAGTGAGCAGCCAAGCCATGCTAACAGCCTTGCCTGCCCATCTCCCTCCTTCACTGCATGCTCAGGGCTCTGAGCCACGGGAGGGAGGATCCTAGCCTGCTGCATCCGGACACTGGGAACACCACTCCAGAGCTGTCTGGGAGGCCA
>NW_012118199.1:392481-392976 GCF_000951035.1 Colobus angolensis palliatus | reverse complement strand
GTATTACAGGGGTGCACAACCATGCCCAGCTGCTTTTTGTATTTTTAGTAGTGATAGGGTTTCACCATGTTGGCCAGGCTGGTCTCGAACTCCTGACCTCAGGTGATCCGCCCGCCTCGGCCTCCCAAAGTACTGGGATTACAGGCGTGAGTCACTGCGCCCAGCCTGTCACTGTCAATTTCTAATGCTTATCAGTTTCTGTGTCTTCCTTCCACCACATCTAAAAGCGAAGTGGTGGGGTGTAGTGGCTCATGCTTGTAATCACAAAATCTGCATTTTTTTTTTTAAATTAGCTGTGCAAGGTGGCACATGCCTGTAGTCCCAGCTATTCAGGAGGCTGAGGTGGGAGAATCTCTTGAGCTCAGGAGTTCAAGGGTACAGTTAGCTAGGATCATGCCATACCATTCCAGCCTGGATAACAGCGAGAGACCCTGTCTCAAAAGTAAACAAATAAATAAAATAAAAGCCAAAAGTGCCTTAGTTATTTCTTGGGGC
>NW_012118199.1:390107-392431 GCF_000951035.1 Colobus angolensis palliatus | reverse complement strand
AGCCCCAAGATGGGAGTCCCTGCTCTGGACAGGGTGGAGAAGGTGGAGTTTGTCTCATTTAGCACTAACGCTAGTGCCTGGCACACAGTGGACACTCAGTGTTTGTACAGTAAATAAATGAATGAGTAAATTGCTAATTGAGGTTATGTCAGGCTGAGCTTTTCTTTCTCTTTCTCTCTCTCTCTTTCTTTCTTTTCTCTTTGTGTTTTTTTTTTTGACAGAGTCTCACTCTGTCGCCCACGCTGGAGTGCAGTGGCACAAATATGGCCCACTTCCAGGCTCAGGCGATCCTACCGTCTCAGCCTCCTGAGTAGCTGGGAGTAGAGATGCGCACCACCACACCACCTGGCTAATTTTTGTATGTTTTTGTAGAGATGAGGTCTTGTTATGTTGCCAGGGCTGGTCTTGAACTCCTGGACTCAAGCGGTCCTCCCATCTCGGCTTTCCAAAGTGCTGGGATGATAGATGTGAGCTGCCGTGCCCGGCCAGGTTGGGCTTTTCTACTCAGAGATTCATTCCCGAGAACTAACTGAGCTGGTGGTCTTCCCTTCTCTGCCTCCTTGGCATTTGAACGTAATCAGCCCTGGATGATTGTCGAGGGGATGAGCCACCCACTCTGCAAGCCCTGAAAGCCTGCCCACCCACGCGTGCTGCCTCTGTCTAGCCTGGAGGCTCCGTAGCCAGGGCAGTGCTGCTGTCACTTGGGGCACCCAGACCAGTCTTCAGGTCGGAAAGAGGGTGGCAACTGAGGGGTAAAGAGGACCAGCGACTTGCCCAGGGCCACACAGGAAGATAGTGGCAGAACAGAGAGGAGAGCAAACCCCGGTGTCCGGCCTCACAGCGGGTAAGTTGCCAGCAGCCCCTGCCTGTGTTTACGAAGTCCAGTGGAACCCAAACAAAGACCAGCCCAGGGCATTTGCTCAGGGACTCACTCAGCAAAGGCAGCGATACCTAATGTTTCTCAGCCTCAGCACTAGTGACCTCTGAGGTCCAGATAAGTCTTTATTGTGGGAGGCTGTTCTGTGTGTTATAGGAGATTGAGCAGCATCGCTGGCTTCTACCTGCTAGAATCTGGGAATGTCACCCTAGTTGTCACAATCGAAAGTGTCTCCAGACATTTCCAAATGCCCCCTGAGGTGGGGGGATTGATGGCGGTGGCTCTGGGGCCAGCCTGCTCCTATGTGCTGTGTGGCCTTGGACAAGTTCCTTACCTGCTGTGCTTCAGTCTCCACATCTGTAAGGTAGAGATGACAGTCTGTTTACCTCACATCGTTGTGAATGTCTGCTAAAGCACTCGCCGCGGTGCCTGGTAGGTCCTAAGTGTTTTGTGAGAATTGACTGTCATCCTCTTCGTCGCAGTCATTATTCCACACCAGAGACAGATCCCCGTGCTGGGAACACGGAGATGAATGGGAGCCTGCTCAGAAGGAATATTGCCAGTAAAAGCTGCATCTCTGTGCTCTGAGCTATGCCCAAGGAAGCCCCACAGAAGGACCCACCCCAGCCCTGGGTGCAGGGCTGGGGTCATAGTCAGGGAGTTCTTGAACTGTCTTAGAGGACCATGATGAGAACTTAGCCAGGCAGAGCAGGGAGAAAGGGTATCCCAGGCAGAAAAAACAGCATGTGCAGAAGCAGGGTGACAGGAACTAGTGTGGATTCCTCTTGAGAGCCGTGGCCACCCGGGCGCTTCCTGTAGATGCCATGGTTTGCAGAGTACTTCTGGGCATCTTCAAATCCGAGTTAAAGGCTGGCTTCTTTGGGCTGATCCTCAGGCTCCCTCGGTCAGCCTGTCTCTGGAAGCCGCACTTTTGAATAACGGTAGCTCACATCTATTATACATTAACAATGTGCTGCACTCAATGTTTTCCATATGGTATTTCATCTCAATCCTCCTCGGGCCTAGAAGGAAGTGCTCACATCATGCCTGTTTTAGAGATAAGTAAATAGACTTACAGAGGGAAAGTCACTTGGCTAAGGTGAACTTGAACCAAGACGACTGGCTCCAGAGCTTCCATTTTTCTTTTTCTTTTTCTTTTTCTTTTTTTTTTTGAGACAGAGCCTCACTCTGTCGCTCAGGCTAGAGTGCAGCGGCGCAGTCTCCACTCGCTCCTGCCTCCAGCTCCTGGGCTCAAGTGATCCTCCCACCTCAGCACCCCCAAGTAGCTGGGACTACAGGCGCATGCCACCACGCCAGGCTAATTTTTGTATTTTTAGTAGAGCTGGGGTTTCACCATGTTGGCCAGGCTGGTCTTGAACTCCTGACCTCAGCTGATGCACCTGCCTCAGCCTCCCAAAGTGCTGGGACTACAGGTGTGAGCCACTGC
>NW_012118199.1:382452-384337 GCF_000951035.1 Colobus angolensis palliatus | reverse complement strand
CCTCAGTTGAAAATGCAGAAATCACCGGTCTTCTGTGTCCTTTGCGCTGGGAGTTGGAGACTGGAGCTGTTCCTATTCAGCCATCTTGCTCCGCCCCTTATACTCAAATTTAAATGAGAATTTAGCAGGGTATAAAATTCTAGGTTCCTTCAACACATCGAAACTTACTTTCTTGTCTTCTTATGTCTTGCTGCTGCAAGTTCCAAGTATCTGTGATACGTGTTCATTTATAAGCAGTCTGGATTTTTTTTCCAGAAAACTTAGAATTTTATCTTCAAGATTCTCAAATTTTACAAAATATATTAAAGTGTAGGGCTCTTTATTTTCTCTCTTGTTTGGCCTTTATGAGACAGCTCTCACCTCCTGCCCCTCAGGAAACCTCCAACACCTTTCTCCGGGCATTTTCCTTTTCTGGGCCGGGTATGTGACACCCCTGTTGTCAGTGTGGCACCCATGGGTGGCAGGTGGCATGGGGCACGCTTGGCTGTTACAGCCATGGACCTGACCAACACTAAGGACACTGGTGCCTCCCTGCCCCCTGGCTCGCCGTGAGGAGTGTACCACAGGGGTGTGCCCAGGACACTGTTTAGAGAAGAGTAAAAGCGAAGCTCTCCCTGAGCCTATCTCCGGTCTGAGGTCACCCCTCCCACTCCTGGCTGTGTTTCCTCCCACACTGGGGTCCCACCTTTTCTCTGCCCTAGGATTTTTTGCAGTCTGTGGAGTCAGGTTTTCGGGTCCGTCAAGCTCCCTCTGAGCCCTCTTTTGCAGCCCCGCCAGCCTGGGGTTTGTGGAGAGAGAGGTGCCCCTTGCCGCCTGAGCGGGTCCTCTGGAATGAGCAGGTGGAGGAGACTTCTTTCCCACGCTGATTTCATCCCTTTTGTCTTCTCTGCAGTCAGACTGGTTCTTCAGTGACGAAGAGGACAAGGGAGAGAGAGTAAGTGATGCCGTGGGCCAGGCTGGTATGGGGGCTTGTCTGGAGTAAGCCCCAGTCCTTGGGAGTGGGGCAGGCAGTGAGACTTAAGCCGGAGAAGGTGCCTGTCCTTGAGGCTTCCCCAGTCTGATGGAGCAAACACAGATCCTCTCCTCATGAGCCCATAGACTGATAGAGAGGCACAAAGCTTGCCTTCAGGAGTCCCCAGTCTAACTGGGGGAGATGCAGACCTTGCTCAGAGGGAACCCAGTTCAGGTGTAAAGGCAGTTCCCGCCCTCCAGTCTACCAGGAAGGACATAGGTTGGAGGAGTTCCAGTCTGGTATGGGAGACACAGCTCCTACCCCCAGCTGAAGGGGCCACTCTGGCCTTCATAGTTCCGAGGTATTGAGGAAGGCACAGAACTGTCTAATAGGGGACATGTAGGAATCATCCTTGAGAGCACCCGGCTGATAAGGGAGACGGTCCCTGCCCCAGTGAGTCTGGTCTGATGGAGGAGACACGGGCTCTGTCATCAGGGCACTCCCCTCTGGGTGCATGATCCCAGGGCATGCCAGCTGACCCCTCCTCCTGTTCGCAGACCCCTGTGGGCGACAAGGAGCCTCAGGCAGTGCCCAACATTGAGTACCTCCTGCCCAACATTGGCAGGACAGTTGCCCCCTGGCGACCCGGGGTCAGGTGAGCGCAGGGGCCTGGGAGTGGGGAGGCGGGGGGTGGACACTACATTCCTGCGGGCCCCAGATGCCTGGCCAGATGCCCAGCTTCCCTGCGCCACCCCAGCGCCCCCCCCCGCCAGCCACCATGGAGATGGAGCTGTTGGGGGCCTTCTCCCTCCCTGGGGAAGTCCAGCTCGCCCCGTGCCTGCCTGCTGTCTGCGCAGCTACCCCGCCCTGGGCAGGGTCGGAACTTTGTTCACCCTCTCTCACTGGTTTCTTTCCTCAGCCTTTAATTTCTCA
>NW_012118199.1:379630-381730 GCF_000951035.1 Colobus angolensis palliatus | reverse complement strand
ATGATTTATGTCCTCAGAGACAGATGAGGGCCACTCCCTTTGTGGCTGCAGCCACTGACTCTTCCCCCTGCCATGGTTGTCCCTCCCTTTAGTTTTAGCATTTCTGTTGTCTCTGACAGAGGCACACAGGAGCTCCCTAGTCACCAGAGGCAGGCTCAGGAGGGGGCAGGAGACATGGGGATGGGAGGGCAGAGAGGGGCCCTGGGTCTCTTCTAATCACCCGCCGCCCCCCGTGCCCTGTGTGTTGTGTGTGGTCCTCCATCTTGCTTTTCTCACCTTGTGCAGGGGGAGGGGTCTGGAGACGGGCGTCTAACTTGCCTGCCAGAGAGTGCGGATTAACCACAACTGCCCACTCCCCTGTGGGACCCCGGGAGGCCCTTGGACCAATCTGCTCCCTCTCTAGCCTGGGGGAGGACCTGCCAGGACATGTTTCTGGTTCCTTCTCCACCCCAGTGATATTAAGGGAGTGGGACCCAAGTCCCACAGAAACCATGCTTTTAGTCTCCTTCGTATCTCTGGTTGTAACTGGGGACCCTGCCTGTTAGGGCAGGGTGACCCCAGGTCCAGAGGTGGAACCTATCAAGGCTCTAATCACCAGCCCACTCCACCTCCTGTGTCCCACCCACTTCATTTCTGCTCTTTTATCCATTATTCACGTGGTCCCTCTTCTTTCTCATGTGCTTGGGGGTGGATGTAGGGCACCCACCTCTCCGTGCACTGTGTGGTCTCCATTTCTCCAGAGCACCTGTGATTTGCTGTGTTTCACTGTGGTGGTTTCCATGGACTGCATCTGATATTTGGCATTTTCTCTCCAGTGCTTCAGAGTAACAGGGACGGGAGGGGAAGGGAAGAGGAACCAGGCTCAAAGACAATGCCCCCTTGCCCTTAGCCATCAGTAAATGAGGGGCCAGTGGCTGGCAGCCTGATGTCACTTCCTGCCTCTAGAGGAAGTGGCAATTAACATCATTTTCTGCTCCATCCCTCTCCCATAGAAAATGACATCAGAGGTCCATCATGCTCATGCTCCTAGGGCCTGGGGAGATCTTGTGTTTCAGAATTCCCTGGTTTCTGAAGCCTTTGAGGAGAGGGAATTGTGTGCATAAGACTCAGCTTTCTTTTTCCCTGATACAACTTTCATTTTTTTTTCTGTCTTTCACCAACAGATTCTACCACCTGTAGTTCAGCCAAGTCCAAGGTACGTATGAATGCAATTCTGAAGGCTTGATCTCTGTACAAGCCAGCCCACTTTGGTTTTTGTTCAAGGGAATTGATGGAATGGCAACTGGACCATGGGGAAAGTTGATGGTCCCTGGGAGGGAAGGCAGGAGGTACTGAGTGCCAAGCTGCTTACCTTGGTAGTGTTTGGTGAGGCATCTGCTGTAGTAGAAGGACCTGGCCTGGGAGTTACGTGCCTAGGAGGCAATGTGGCTCAGTGGTTAGAAGCACAGACTCTGGAGTCAGAAAGTCCTGGGTTTGAGTTCTGGCTCCACCATTTAGTAGTTTGGGACACTGGGCAAGTTACTTAACCACTTTCTGATCCTCAGCTTCCTCATCTGTAAAATGGGGATATCAATAAATCTGTGGGGTGCTATAATAAATGAAACAGATATCCTTTAAGGTCTTTGGAGAGCCTAAACCAAGCAGAAGGAAATAAAGAGAGGAGCAGAAATCCATGACATTGAAAAGAGTTGGAAAAAAGCAATGAAACCAAAAGCCTGTTCTTTGAAAAAAAAAATGAAATTGATAAACCTCTAGCCAGACTGACAGAATAAAAAGAAAGATGGCACAGATTATCAATATCAGGGATGAAAGAGGGACATCACTATAGACCCCTAAGTTATTTATTTATTTATTTTTTTGAGACGGAGTCTAGCTCTGTCACCCAGGCTGGAGTATAGTGGCACCATCTCGGCTCACTGCAAGCTCCGCCTCCCTGAGTAGCTGGGACTACAGCTCCTGAGTCCTCAGCCTCCTGAGTAGCTGGGACTACAGGCACACACCATCATGTCTGGCTAATTTTTTTGTATTTTTAGTAGAGATGGGATTTCACCAGGTTAGCCAAGATGGTCTCGATCTCCTGACCTCGTGATCTGCCTGCCT
>NW_012118199.1:375199-378485 GCF_000951035.1 Colobus angolensis palliatus | reverse complement strand
GTGTGCATAGACCACTCTTGTGAGAACTGTGAAGAGATATTTACAGAACAAAAATGGGAAAATATGTGGCTTGAGGGAAGCTTTCATTAAAAGATGAAAGCAGCCAGGCATGGTGGCTCACACCTATAATCCCAACACATTTGGAGGCCGAGGCAGGAGGATCCCTTGAGCCCAGGAGTCCAAGACCAGCCTGGAAAACATAGTGAGACCTCAACTCTACAAAAAATGCAAAAATTAACCAGGCATGGTGGGGCATGCCTGTAGTCCCAGCTACTTGGGAGGCTGAGGCAGGAGGATCATTTGAGCCTGGGAGGAGGTTGAGGCTGCAGTGATGAGCCGTGATCATGCCACTGCACTCCAGCCTAGGCAACAGAGCAAGACCCTGTCTCAAAAACAAACAAACAAAAAAAGATGAAAGCACATATTTACTTGCCAACGGGAATGATCCAGGTGAGAGAGAGAGAGACAGAGAGAGAGAACAAGAGCTGGACCCAGAGCCCATGAAGCAGCAGCAGCCTGTGCTCCTAGCAGATGCATCCCTGAGTGTAGTAGGAAGAAAGGGAGGTGGCAGGGGGCACACTAGCAGGCAGTGTTGGCAGCAGGTCATTGGGGTCACCCCCAGCTGATGGCTCTTTCCTCAGCAAAGTGGAAGGTGAGGACCTCTGCTAGGCGTGAAGGTGTCATGGAAAGTCTGAGCAGAGTGAAGAAAGTCTAAAACGGGTCCCATGAAGCAAGGCAGATTTCTTGAAGGGGCTGGGGATCATCATGGGCAGGCCGAGGCCTCTGAAGGGTGCGGCCCCTTCTCAAGAGCCAGCACTTTGCCCAGCAGTCATGCCCCGCCCCTTTGGGCCTGGCTTCTCCATACTCCCCGGAGAGCCCCTTCTGAGCCCCTTCTGGCCAGAAGATGTCCTCATTTGCTTCCTGTGACCCCACCCTGTCTCCAGTGGTCTCAACATTGACCTCCTCAGAGCTCACAAGCCACCGCCTCCTTGAAGCCGCCTGGCTTGAAATTCCTTCCTCTGGAGATGCTAGCAGTTACTGCTTCCCAGTCTGGGCCTGCCTGACTCCTGCATTAGCGTGGGAACTCCTGCAGGAGGCCTTCTCAATCATAGGGCCTTGAACAATAGAACATGCTTTTCAGAGAGTACTTCTTTACTGTAAACTGACTCGGAGACTTCACTGTGACCTAGTGGGTTCATCACAATCACTAGTGTGAGATGAAAGAGGAGGGAATGCACATTTACTGAGCACCTACTAGGTGCCAGCCAGTATGCAGAGAACTTTTCACAAACATCGGTTTCATTCAATTTTTACGAAAGACCCTTGAGTTTTGTACCATCCCCATTTTACAGATGGGGAAACCAAGGCTCACAGAACTTAAGTAACTAGAAGTTTGGGCATATTCTTGGGCCTCAGGGAGGGGAGCTGGTTAGGTGTCCTCCTTCCTTGGTGGTGCTCTGGCATCTGAGTTCTAATCCTCTGCTCTCAGGTTCTGAGTGTTTCTTGATTTTCTGGCACAGGGACTGGCTGTGTCCTGACCCTGAGCTGAAACCAGCCGGCCAAGCCTCTAAGAAACGAAGGCACGGACCAGGCTGCCAGTCTATTAAGTACAGCGATAGGAGTAACTGTTGCAGGGACAGGGACATTCAGTTGTGTATGCTGCAGTGGTCTCAGTCTCATCTACTGGGGAGACCAGGAATCGGAGTCAGGGAAGCAGGAGGCACCAGGCATCTGGGAGCCTGCAGCCTCCTGTCCCGGCTGTAGGGTAGGGGCTGCCTCTGGCACCAGGGCCTGGCCTCCCGCCGGGCTGTGAGCTCTGTGGGTAGGCACAAACCCTGCAAGTGCTGGACTCTCACGACTGCCAGCCTCTGTGTCTTTTGCCTGACTCTAAAACCCAGGTCAGTGATGGTCAAACTGTGTTCCCTGGAGCGACCATGGGGTCATGACTACCAACAGGTGTATGAGAGAACCAAGCGTGCAGGGATCCAAGCTCCCATGGCCTCCATCTGAGCCACTCTTGGTTCTGTCTCACATCGTTGGGTTTCTAGGGAGGATTCGATTTAGACAGGGTGCTCCCAAGCTCATCAAAAACCATTGTTCTAGATGTGACAGCCCTGTCTCTAGACTCTCCCGGCTGTGTCCAGGACACCCAGGCGGTGTCAGTGCCCCAAGTTACAGCCACATTCTGATCCTGCCTCCCTGTGTGGATGGTTAGGCTATCCCGGGTAGGAGTGTGGGCAGGCACACATGGCAGTCTCTCAGCTCCACAGCAGGTGGAGTGGAGCTGTTCAATACTCACAAGGCTCCCTTATCAATTTTTTTTTTTTGAGACAGGTCTTGGTCTGTCACCCAGGCTGGAATGCAGTGGCCTGAACACAGCTCACTGCAGCCTCTAACTCCTGTGTTCAAGTGACCCTCCTGCCTCAACCTCCTTAGTAGCTGGGACTACAGGCACACACCACCATTCCTACCTAAGTTTTTGGTATTTTTTGTAGAAATGGGGTCTTGCTTCTTTGCGCAGGCTGTTCTTGAATTCCTGGCTTCAATGGATCCTCCTGCCTCGGCCTCCCAAAGTGCTGAGACTACAGGCATGAGCCACTGCACCCCACTCTCCTTTTCATCTTAATTCCAAGTTCTTGGTGAAGGGAACCACTTTTGTCTTCTTTGGTGGTCCCTTGCCTACTGCTTAGCTTTCTTTATGGCTTGCAATAACCCCTGAGCACCCCACTGGTACAGGGAGAAGTCTAGCTCCTGACCAGGCTCAGTCTGATTTCCCCAGCCCTGCCTTATTCAAGTTCCTCAAATTCCTTGACCCCAACCCTTGCCCCATAAGAAAACTCTCCATGACCCTGACCCTGAGGGAGAATTGACCATGAAAATTTTTGCAATGACAACAGATACTGGAATGCAGGGATTCCCCATCTACTTCAGGCCCCTTCAAGAATCAGAGGAGGCCAAGCATGGTGGCTCATGCCTGTAATCCCAGCACTTTGGGAGGCCAGGGTGGGGAGATCACTTGAGGCCAGGAATTCGAGACCAGTCTGGCCAACATGGAGAAACCCCATCTCTACTAAAAATACAAAATTAGCTGGGGGTGGTGGTGCATGCCTGTAATCCCAGCTACTCGGAAGGCTGAGGCAGAAGAATTGCTTGAACTGGGGAGGCAGAGGTTGCAGTGAGCCAAGATTGCACCATTGCACTCCCAGCCTGGGCAACAGAGCAAGACTCTGTCTCAAAAAAAAAAGAAAAAAGAAAAGAGGGAAGTTATGCACTCTTGCTCCAGAAA
>NW_012118199.1:371324-373979 GCF_000951035.1 Colobus angolensis palliatus | reverse complement strand
TGAACCCGGGAAGCAGAGGTTGCAGTGAACCGAGATTGCACCACCTGCACTCCAGCCTGGGTGACAGAGGGAGACTCTGTCTCAAAATAATAATAATAATAATAATAATAATGCTCTAGCCTGGTGCAAGAGTACCCTGTAAGCTCTGCATGGAGCCCCTGCCAGCACATGCACACCTCTGGTGACAGGGACCGCCATCTTAAGATTGCTGTGACAGGGAGAAAGTTCATTATAGTGACCTACATCAGGTCCTTGTCACTTCCTTCCATTGCTCCTGCTGGCCCCCTGCTTTCCTGCAGTATATCCTGGATTAACTCCCTGATCTCTCTGTGAATCTGCTGACCTCTGCATTCCTTGGAAGAGAACTCAGTCTGACCTTGTTGCTTCTGGAACCAGCTGGGATGAGACGGTAGTTTGATCAGATGATCCTAGTGGCCTCTTAAGTCTCTCAGAGAGCGCTGGCCAGGAAATAAAGCAGTATTGGCCACCATATGCCCCAGGCTGATCCTAGCAGTGCAATCACATTGCGCAACTCCAGGGGTTGCCTTCTGGAGTTGTGCATTCTGGGCAACCATGGCCCAGGAGCCACATGCCTGTGAATCCTGAGTCCCTGACATGTTCTGGTTTTCTCAGAACTAATTAATGTGAGAGAGAGGACAGTAGCTGCAGTGGTCACAAGAGGCATCCGGGTCTCCATTCATTATTACACCATGGCTGAAACAAGAGGTGGTCTGTGAGGAGGAGCTGAAGGGCAGCGTGACCTTGTCATGTCATTCCAGCCCAAGACAGTAACCAGTCCCAGCATCTGCTTCTACAAGACTTCCTGTGTTAAGGGGACTCCACTCACCAATTGTTAGTTCATTTAATGTTCATTGAACACCTGTTATGTGCCATGCAGAAACAACCAAGTCACAGCCTTTGCTCCCAAGGAGCTCAGAGTTAAATGAGGCTGATGTGAGAAGAGCTAGGAGCACAGTGAGACGACAGGAACATAGAGAAGTGATCTCCCATCTCAGGCAAAGGGAGGGCTGGGAGGTTGCTGTACAGAGGAAGCCATGTTTGAGCTGGGCCTTGTAGGGTGAGTAGGAGCTCATCCAGCAAATAGGGCAGGGGGACATTAAGGGCTGGCAGCAATGTAACAGTGTAGGTCACATCAAAGAAGGGTTGGTACTGCTGTATTTCCACGTGAGGGCTGTGTTGGGGTTGGGGGCAGGGCAGGGCAGTGGGCTGGGAAAGTTGGGGCTGGGTTGTGAAGAGCCCCATGTACTGAACTGGGGAACGTGTGCTTTATCCTGGTGGGTGCTGGGGCATGCAAGCTTCTGAGCAAAGCTGGGTGAGGATCAGATTCCTGCTCCAGAATGGTGGCTCTGGAGGAGGGACCTGGGCTGGGGCAAGGGTGGAGGCAGGGAAACCCTATTAGGAGGGGCAGGAGGGCCCAGAGAGGGCAGAATGAGGGCCTGCTGGAGGAGGAGGAGGAGGAGTTGGCTTTGGGAGCCATTTCAGAAGAATCCAGGACTTGTCTGTGGGTGGAGGGGAGAGGGAGGGGTCAAAAGACCGCCCTAAGGTGAGGAATGTGAATGGAGGCAGTTTGGGGCAGGGTTGGTAGGATGCTGTGGTTCCGGATAGGTGAGTGTTAAGAGCCTACAGACAGCCAGGTAGAAGTGGATTCTCAGTGGGAAGAAGAGTCCCGGAGCTCAAGAGAGTGTTGTGTTGGACAGGGAGGCCTGGATAGCAGTGCTACTTGGGAATGGTATTTTCTAGGGAACACAAACAGAGAAGGCAAAGGGGCCAAGAACAGAGTCCTGGGAACACTGAGTCTTAGTGGGGAAGCGGTGGGCAAGAAGAGCCTCCCAAGAGGCAGAGGAGAGGCCAGAAGGGCGGATGAAAACCAGCTTCCAGAAGGCCATGGCCGGCAGCATGGACCCTCCTGGGAAAGTGTGAAAGGCCAAGGCCCCAAAACACCACAGGGTGTAGCAGTGAGGGCTGGTTCAGGTGAGAACAGCGGCATGAAGTTGCCCAACTTGGGGCTGGAAATCAGTTTGAGGGCGGCTCCAATCCAAACCATGACACCACACGCGATCTTTCAGCCACTTGCAGGAGCAGAGCTGGCGGCGGGATTGACCTGGGATTGGGGATTGACGGGGTGGGGGGAGCGGGTGGGGTCCGGCGGAAAAGGGAGGACGTGAACTTGGGCAAGTTACCCTGAAGAGGCCTGTAGATGCTGGTCAGGTGGGAAGGCAGGTTTCCAGGTGGCGGCGGGTGGAGAGGTGGGGGACTTGTGGTCAGAGAGCGCCCCTGCCGGGGATCTGGGGATCAGCATGCAGGAAGCTCTGGTGATAACACCCCGGGAGCGTGTGTGAAACGGATTCAGGCTGCCAGGCTTTATTCACTTGTGGAGAGACCGTCATCACCAGAGCCATGTCTAAAGGATTTAGCCAGGGCTGGATAAGGAAAACAGAATGGAAGGGGGCTTTGGCACACCAGCCCAGCCCACAGGAAAGAGCTGAGAGCCTGGATTTGGGCCAGCGGGAGTGCTGAGCCGGCTGCAGGATGGGGCGCGGGGGTAGTCTCTGGACAGAGGGCGGCACGGGGCTGGAGGAGTGTTTTATGATGCAACCGTGGGTGCTGGCCTTGGCTGGGGCCTGTGGCGACTGG
>NW_012118199.1:368227-370134 GCF_000951035.1 Colobus angolensis palliatus | reverse complement strand
CCCGGGGACCAGGGGGCCCTGCAGAGCCAGCCCTCACGCCGCTCGGCCGCCTCCCGCCTGCATCAGTGTCTGTGATCCCCACCTCCCGCGCTGGTCGGGCCCCACCCCTCCCCAGAGCCCCTTGGGAACCAGGAGGCTCCTCCAGCCTGCACCTCCTCTTCTGTGGCCCCTGAGTGCATGGTGGGGGTGGAGGGCGCAGCAGGCCGAGTCTCTAGTTGGTGTGCTGGAACTGGCAGGGGGCGGGCAGAGAAGGCTGGAACTGGACTAAGAGTGAATGGAAGGGGGTTCCGGAGGTAATAAGAGGGAGCGGAAAGGGCGTGGGCTGCTGGGGTCTGTGTCCCTGCACACATGCGCCTGATGGGTCCTTCTGAACCTTACTGTGGCTGCACTTGGGGACCCTTGTGGACCATGGCGTGTGATTAGGGAGCCCCTAAGTTTCAGACTAAAGGAAAGATCCTGGGTGATGCTGGCTTTTTGCTTCTTTCCTCTGCCCTCCCACCTCAGCTTGTAAGTGGGGATGTGTGTATGTATGGGGGAGGAGGTGTAGGATGCGTATGTCCACGGAGGGAGGGGTTTGTGTGTGCGAGTGTGTGCAGTCATTGTCCCAAGGTGTTTCTAGTAGCGACTTCTGTCCCCCTACCCTCACCTCGGTCCCCACTTCGCCCCCCAGGGCTCCCTGCCTTTGGTGCACACAGGATCCTGCCCCACCTCCTTGTCAGAGCTGGAGAAGGGGATTGGGGCCACTCCAAGGAAGCAGGACTGAAACTCTCACCAGGGTTACTCCCCAACATCCTTTTGCCTGAGTCACCCCCTAAGCGCTTTAACCACGGGCAGCTGCCTGTTCCCCAGACAGTTTTGGGGGGTCCAGGGTCCCCCTTACTGGTACCTCCCTCATCCCTGTTTTTCTTCTTCCATCTGTGCCTGTTCCTTCCACAGCCCAGGCACATAGAAGCCCACCTTCTTCCCCTTAGGAGGGGGGATAGTCAACACCCCTGGTGTCTCTGTCACTCACACACTGATTTATGGGGTCTGAGCTGGGCTGCTCCTGCAGGATGGACAGGACCCAGCGCCCTCTTCTCCCCACAGGTTGTAAATAGATTTCCAATCACCAGGCCAGACCCCACACACCCTCACTCATTCCAGGGAAGCCCAGGTAGGTGGTGAACCCGCTGCCACGTCTATCAGTCCTCTTGTTTTATGCAAAGATTTACTGTAAAGTAGATTTCTTTCCCTCCCTCCCCCATCCTTTTATTGTAAATATTGTCTCTAAATGTGTAACATATTATAAAGAATTTATAAGGATTTTTAACGATGTTTTGCTCATTTACAAAAGTGTTGTAACAGTGTTGGACAAAGCCTTCCACCCCTCGTCCGCATGGCTCCTTTCACGGCGTCCTTGACACACCTCTCTGGCAACAACTAAACTTTCCTGCTTCTGAAAAGTCCTGTCTTAAAAGTACAGTCTATATCTTGGAAATAAATGGCCTTCCTCAAGGCACCAGTCAGCTGTCTCACTTGTTTTGGAGGGAGAGGGCCAGAGTGGGGCTGGGAGACAGGCGAGGTACCTGGCCCAGGGAAGGAGGGCGATGGGGACTGGACCAAGCGGTGGCAGGGCGGAGGCAAACTTCTTCCTGGTGACTTTTTTGTAAGTGTCCTGGGGGACTGGTCAATGATACAGGGACAGATATGAGCTGGAAGAGTGGGTGGCCCTCACTGCTGTGGGAGGTTTCCAGGTACCTGCTCTCTGTTCCTACAGAGCCCAGGCAGCTGCACAGGCACCTTCTCAGGCCTACCCGGAGCTTCACAATGGTTCCAGCAGTCTTGCCCCACAGACAGGAGGCTTGGGCCAGCTGTCCTAGGCACTCCAGGCTCAGATGATATTGCAAAAGGACAGAATGGGTTTTGCC
>NW_012118199.1:364569-365837 GCF_000951035.1 Colobus angolensis palliatus | reverse complement strand
AGTGGTGTGATCACAGCTCACTGCAGCCTCGACCTCCTGGGCACAAGTGAGCCTCCTGCCTCAGCCTCCTGTGTAGCTGGGACCCCTGGCATATACTACCACGCTCGGCTATTTTTTTTTTTTTAGTAGAGATCTTGTTATGTTGCCCAGGCTGGTCTTGAACTCCTGGGTTCAAGCAATCCTTCTGTCTCGGTCTCCCAAAGTGCTGGGATTACAGGTGTGAATCACTATGACAGGCTTATTTATTTATTTGAGACAGGGTCTCGCTCTGTCACCCAGGCTGGAGTGCAGTGGCGACTGAAGTTCACTGCAACCTGGACCTTCTGGGCTCCAGCAATTCTCCCACCTCAGCCTCCCAAGTAGCTGGAATTGCAGGTGCATGCCACCATACCCAGCTATTTTTTAAATTTTTGTGGAGACAGGGTCTTCCTATGTTGCCCAACCAGGTCTCAAACTCTTGGGCAACCCTCCTGCCTCAGGCTCCCAAAGTGCTAGGATTACAGGTGTGAGCTGCCATACCCCTACTGATAGCTCTAGATTTTAAAAAACAGAGAATTTATCACTAGCAGACATACCATGTAAGAAATACTCTAAAGGCAGCCTTCAGATTGAAACACAAGTACACTAGATGGTAATTTGAGCCCACGCAAATGAATAAAGAACACCGTAAGGATAACCACATAGGCATTATGAAAGGCAGTATAGGCCGGGCTCAGTGGCTCACACCTGTAATCCCAGAACTTTGGGAGGCCAAGGCAGGTGGACACTTGAGGTCAGGAGTTCAAGACCAGCTTGACTGACACGGTGAAACCCTGTCTCTACTAAAAATACAGCATTAGCTGGGTGTGGTGGTGGGCACCTGTAATCCCAGCTACTTGGGAGGCTGAGGCAGGAGAATTGCTTGAGCCAGGGAGGCGGAGGCTGCAGTGAGCCAAGATTGTGCCACTGTACTCCAGCTGAGGCAACAAGAACAAAACTCCAACTCAAAAAAAACAAAACAAAAATAGTAAGGTTTAAGAATAGAAACGGAGTGGTTATTTCATACAAGCCTAAGATGAAGCTGATGGTAGCTTTTACTTTTTTGAAATTACCTCCACGAAGCAGCTCGGCTGGTTTCAGAGAGAACGTCGGTACAGGTCTGGGAATTTCCCTGGGAGCTGGCCCCGAGCCACAGCCCTCCCCAGCTCTGTGGTTTGTTTGTTCTTCCTCTTCTGAGCTCAATCTTGCGGACAAGCCTCATTGCAGGGAAAATCCCTGGGGAGACACAG
>NW_012118199.1:359664-363049 GCF_000951035.1 Colobus angolensis palliatus | reverse complement strand
AAAAAAAAAAAAAAAAATTGTTGCTAAAGATACAATATCTTTTGTAATGATAAAAGAGCAAGTTTATGAGGAAGATAAAATGATTGTAAACATACATGTTCCTAACAACAGAGCCTAAAATACATGAAGCAAAAACTAATAAAACTGAAGGGAACTGAACTGAATTAGATCATTCAATATAGTAGTTGGAGACTTCAATACCCCACTTTCAATAATGGATGAAACAGTGAGGCAGAAGATCAACAAGGAAGTAGAAGCCTTGAACAACATTGTAAACCAAGACCTGAAAGACATTGAAACACTCCACACAGCAGCAGAACACACATTCTTCTGAAGTACGCATGACATACTCTTCAGGATAGACTATATACTAGGCCTTAAAATAAGCCTCAATAAATGGAAAAGGATTGAAATTATATAAAGTCTGTTCTCCAACTGCAATGGAATTAAATTAGACAATGACGACCGAGGAAATTGACAAATATGTAGTTTGTTTGTTTTTTTTTTCCCCGAGGCAGGTCTTGCTCTGTCCCCCAGGCTGGAGTGCAGTGGTGCGATCTCAGCTCATTGCAGCCTCCGCCTCCTGGATTCAAGTGATTCTCCTGCCTCAGCCTCTCGAGTAGCTGGGACTACAGGAGTGTATCACCATACCCGGTTAATTTTTGTATTTTTAATAGAGATGTGGTTTCACCATGTTGGCCAGGCAGGTCTCGAAATCCTGACCTCCAGTGATCTGCCTGCCTTGGCCTCCCAAAGTGCTGAGACACCACGCCTGGCTAGAAATATGTAGAAATTTAAAAACACTCCTAAATAATCAGTGAGTCAAAGATGAAATCACAAGGGAAATTAGAAAATATCTTGAGATGAATGGAAACTAACACACAACATAACATAATTTACAGGATGCAAAAGCAGTGCTTAGAGAGACACTTATAACTATGTCAATATTAGAAAAGAAAAAAGATTTCTAATTAATAACCTAAACTTCCACCTTAAGAAACTAGAAAAAGAAGAGCAAACTAAACCGAAAGCAAGTCAAAGGAAGGAAATAATAAAGATAAGAGTAAACATAAATGAAATAGAAAATAGAAAAAAATAGAGAAAGTCAGTAAAACCAAAAGTTTGTTCTTGGAAAAGATCAACAAATTGACAACTGTTTAGCTAGACTGACCAAGGAAAAAAAAGAGAAGAGTCAAATTAATACCTCAGGCATGAAAAGGGAGCTATCAATACTTACAAAAAGTAGAGGTGGACTGGGTGTGGTGGCTCTCGCCTGTAATTCCAGCACTTTGGGAGGGTGAGGTGGGCGGATCATTTGAGGTCAGGAGTTCAAGACCAGCCTGGCCAACATGTGAAACCCCGTCTCTACTAAAAATACAAAAATTAGCCAGGCATGGTGTTGGGCGCCTGTAACCCCACCTACTCAGGAGGCTGAGGCAAGAGAATCGCTTGAACTTGGGAGGCAGAGGTTGTAGTGAGCCAGAATGGCCTAACTACACTCTGCCTAGAAGACAGAGCAAGAGTCCATCTCAAAAAAAAAAAAAAAAAAAAGTAAAGGGATAATAAGGGAACACTGTGAACAACTGCTGCATGCCAGCAAGTTAAATAAATGGAAGAAATGAAAAAATTCCTATAAAGACATAAATTACAAAAACTAACTTAAGAAGGAGAACTCATAAATTATCTGAACAGACTTACAACGTGGAAAAAGATTTAATTAGTCATTCAAAAACTTTCAACAAAGAAAATTCCAGACCCAGATGGCTTTACTGGTGATTTCTACCAAATATTTAAAGAAAAATTAATACAAATCCCTCACAAACTCTTTAAAAAAAAAAAAAGAGGAAGGAACCGTGAGGCCAGTATTACCCTGATACCAAAGCTAGAAAAAGATATCACAAGAAAACTACAGACCAACATCCCTTGTGACTGTAGAAACAAAAGTCCTCCACAAGCTACCAGCAAAACGGTTGGGTGTGATGACTCACACCTGTAATCCCAGCACTTTGGGAGGCCAAGGCAGGCGGATCACTTATGGCCAGGAGTTGGAGACCAGCCTGGCCAACATGGCAAAACCCTGTCTCTACTCTTAATAAAAATACAAAAATTAGCTGGGTGTGGTGGTGAACACCTGTAATCCCAGCTACTCTGGTGGCTAGGACACAAGAATCACCTGAACCCGGGAGGCAGAGGTTGCAATGAGCCGAGATCGCACCACTGCACTCCAGCATGGAAGACAGAGTGAGACTCTGTCTCAAAACGACAACAACAAAAAGACACCAGCAAACCAAATCAAGAAATATATAAAAAGGATTATATACCATGACCAAGTGGGATTTATCTCCCAGGAATACAAGGTTGGTTTAATATTTGAAAATCAATCGGTGAAACACACAAAATTGAGAGAATAAAGAATAAAAATTACATGATCATCTCAATAGATGCTGAAAAAGCAAGACAAAATCCAACACTCTTTTATGATTATAAAATTCAACAAACTAGGAATAGAAGGAAACTTCCTCAACCTGATAAACATACCTATGAAAAATCTGTAGCTAGGCCAGGCAGGGTGGCTCATGCCTATAATCCTAGCACTTTGGGAGGTTGAAGTGGGTGGATTGCTTGAGCCCAGGAGTTTGAGATCAGCCTGGGCAACATGGTGAAAGCCCGTCTCTACAAAAAGTACAAAAACTAGCCAGGCATGGTGGTTCACACCTGTAGTCCCAGCTGCTTGGGAGGCTGAAGTGGGAGGATTGCTTGAGCACAGGAGATTGAGGCCACAGTGAGCCATGACTGAGCTACTGCACTCCAGCCAGGGTGACAGAGGGAGACCCTGTCTAAAAACAAACAAACAAAAACAAACTACAGCTAATATTGTATTTCATGCTGTTAATGAACAGACTGAGAGCTTTCCCTCTAAGATCAGGAAACAGACAAGATGTCCACTCTTACCACTTCTATTCAACATTCTATTGGAAGTTTTAGCCCAGGCAATTAGGCAAGAAAAAGAAATAAAAGCCATCCACTTTGGAAAGGAAGATGTAAAACTATCTCTAGTGAGTTACTATCTGCAGTGAGCCAAGATAGTATCACTGCATTCTGACCCTGGTGACTGAACAAGACCCTGTCTCGAAATAAATAAATAAATAATTTTTAAAAGCCATAACAGGCCGGTCATGGTGGCTCATGCCTATAATCCCAGCACTTTGGGAGGCTGAGGAGGGTGGATCACGTGAGGTCAGGAGTTCGAGACTAGCCTGGCCCACATGGTGAAACCTCTACTAAAAATACAAAAATTAGCTGGGCGTGATGGTATGTGCCTGTAGTCCCAGCTACTCAAGAGGCTAAGGCAGGAAAATTGCTTGAATCCAGGAGGTGGAGGTTG
>NW_012118199.1:357355-358664 GCF_000951035.1 Colobus angolensis palliatus | reverse complement strand
AATTTTTTTTTTAGTAGAGACGGGTTTTCACCATGTTAGCCAGGATGGTCTCAATCTTCTGACCTCATGATCCGCCCGTCTCAGCCTCCCAAAGTGCTGGGATTACAGGCTTGAGCCACCGCACCTGGCCTCCAGCGGGGTTTGATATATTTCATAGGAAACATTTCTTTGGGAAAACTCCAAATCTATGAGGGCTTAGGTGAAAGGAATAGAGATTGTTTCCCTGCCCTTCTAGTATGGACATGGAGAGGCAGCATGATTGTCACCCTGAACTAAAGCACAGGCTGGGAGTTTGAGTGAAGATTTCTGGAACGATGACAAAGGGGAGAGGAGGGAGGGATCCCCCTGCTAGGTGTGCCATTATGAGTGGTATCAGTCAGTCAGCACCATTGAGCTTTGAGGGAGCCTGTTCTCAGTTAAGGGGCACAGATACCACTACAATCAGGCCCCCAACCTGTGGATCGTGCTCTGTCACTCTGTGAGCTCAGAGACCACTTAAGCCACTCCATGATCAGTCAGAAAATGCCCAGGGCGACCCAGAGAGGACTGCAGACAGTGAAGGAGAGACGCCGAGTGCTTTCCCGACCACTACGTGTCAAGTAGCCCCTGCCTCCTCTCCATCAGGAACCTGAGCTCTGAAGGCAGTCAGATCATGCTCAAATCTTGACCAGAGTCAGCCTTCCCCACAGATAGCATGGAGGTAATAATATCTATTGTCTGGGTTATTAGAAGATTAATGGACTCTCCATAAATGGTAGCAATTAGTATTATAAAACATTAATAAAGCATGGCTATTGGGAGGGGTATGTTCTGGATTTATTTTTCATTTTTGAGACAGGGTCTCGCTCTGTCACCCAGGCTGGAGTGCAGTGGCACGATCATGGTTCACTGCAGCGTCAACTTCCCCAGCTCAAGCGATCCTCCCACCTCAGCCTACCGAGTAGCTGGGATACAGGCACCCACCACCACATCTGGCTAATTATTGTATTTTTTTTTGTAGAGATGGGGTTTTGCCATGTTGCTCAGGCTGGTCTCCAACCCCTGAGCTCAAGCAATCTGCCCTCCTCGGCCTCCAAAGTGCTAGGATTACAGGCATCAGCCACCTTGCCCAGCCAAGTCCTGGATTTCAATTCTGGCTCCATCACTCCGAAGCTACAAAGTCTCTGAGACACATTTTCCCCTTCCCTCAGACATTGGGTTGTTAGGCTTGAGTGAGTCCAGGCAGCTGTCATCTGCACCTGGTCCTAAATTATCACTCTGCTTTCGCTCCTGCCTCTCCATCTCCTTTCTTTTTTTTTTTTTTTTGAGG
>NW_012118199.1:351857-353033 GCF_000951035.1 Colobus angolensis palliatus | reverse complement strand
TTACTTTAAACCCTCCTATTGTTTTCCATGGCACCTTCCTTACCGCAGCCCATAAGGCCTCACATGAGGAGGCTTCTGCCCACCACGCTGCACTTTCCCCTCTTCACTCTTCTTGGATTTCCTTCATTTTCCAGAACCCACTGGTTATGTCCCACCCAGAGCCTTGTGCCTGGGACCCTCAGCCACCAGCGCCCCCAAAGCCCACTCCTCACCCACAAGGTCTCCCCTCAAATGTGACCGACCCTGCTACTCCCTGCCACACCTGTTGCAGGCCTCTTTCCTGTGCGCTCCCAGCGCCTGCCTTGGTTGAGCTCAGGTGTCTGTGTTCTGTCTGCTGGCTGTCCTGGTGGCTCCCCTGCCAGACAGAGCCCCAGCCCCAAGTTGTGGATGAGCAGTGCCTCACAAGGAGTGCATCCTGGACAGGTATCTGGTGGGTGAATGAGTGCCAGCCTCCTTCCAGGCGTGCAGCGGATGGTTCCATTTGTTACTTGATCTTGAACTGTCATGAGTGCAGTGATTCTGGGAGGGGGGTTTTTGGCTCCTCTCCCAGTTTTTGGGGAATAGGATGGCAGAGAGAAGGCAAGATCTGCTGACATTCTAAAAAGGACATAGGGATGGGCTACGGGCAGGCTGGGGACTGGCTTTCTGTGAGTCTCAAGGGTTGCTGGGCTTTGGTGGGTGGGTGACTCATGGAGGGGCATTCCCTGCAGATAGAAGGCAGGTTGCTGCCCTCTGTCTCCAAAGAGGTCTTTAGGAGAAGAAAGCGCAACTGGGGTCCCTGCAATAACTAGAAGATTGTGGCTCCAGGACACGGTCATTACCTTCAGGGATGGAAATGAAGTGATGCTGAGTAGGGAGAAGAGATTCAGTAACATGCCAGCCCTCAGCCACACAGAACAGCTGGAGGGGCAGCCTCGGGGACTCTTAGAACATGCTGGAACAGTGGCACAGCCTTCAGAATTCCGGGAAAGCCTGTAAAACCCAATCAGGACCCGTGGCCCACTCCATGGTGCTCTGTGTAGCAGGTGCTGCTTTGCTGTGGCTGTTTGTGCATATGTGTGTACATACCTAAAGCACAGAGATGTCAAATGCATTTTGTATTGTTACTGCTTTACAGGTTTGAAAGCTGCAGCATCTAGAAAAGATGGGTGTGGTCGGGCTCGGTGGCTCACGCCT
>NW_012118199.1:339683-347929 GCF_000951035.1 Colobus angolensis palliatus | reverse complement strand
AAAGAAAGAAAGAAAGAAAGAAAGAAAGAAAGAAAGAAAGAAAGAAAGAAAGAAAGAAAGAAAGAAAGAAAGAAAGAAAGAAAGAAAAGATGGGTGGACCCCAATAAGGGTCATTCACTCAAAGGGCAGGAGGCTGAGACTGAATTCAAGGGACTGCTGGAGGGCTGATGACCTCAGTTTTAGGGGTAACCGTGGGCTTTGGTGTCAGGCAGAGCTGGATTCAAACTTACTGGTTTGTCTACAACTTACCAGTTGTATGACTCTGGGTAAGATGCCTAACATCTCTGAGCTTTGTCTCGCCCGAGTAGGAGGTACTGGTAGCTACCTCACCGACGGTTGTGAGGGTTAGGCAGGGCACCTCTTGGAGTGCGAAGCCGAGAGCTGTTTTTTTCATTTTGTTTTTGTTTTTTGAGACAGGGTCTCGCTGTCACCCAGGTTGGAGTGCAGTGGTGCGATCTTGGCTCACTGCAACCTCCACCTCCTGGGTTCAAGAGATTCTCGTGCCTCAGCCACCCAAGTAGCTGGGATTACAGGTATGTACACCACCCGACCTGGCTAATCTCAGGGGCCCTGTTCTGTCCTCCCCCTCATGCTCTGCCAGCTGAAGACCAATGGCTGCCAGGGATTCCCCACCTGCCACCCCACCCATCTCAGCACCTTCCAGATCCTCCAGGGTGAAGCAGAGAAATAATGAGACATCAGCCTATAGGAAGGAGATCCAGGAGAGGAAAAAGAAACGAGTTTTATTAAAGCCCCAAACACTTGGCTAGAAAAACTGAAAAGGAAAGAGAGCAGGGAGGTGGGGAGAAGAAAAAAGGACATTAAAAAAGAGAGACAGAGAAAACACAGCAACCCTTTTCCATTTAGAAATTCTCAAGTTACACCGACAGAGGTCACAGAATATCCACAGAAGCCATCACTGCTACACCAACATGGGCCCTACAGTGTGGACGGGGCAGGGTGTGGAGCCAGGACTCACCCCGGGGGACCCCCTGGGGACCCCACTCAGAGCCTCAGGCCTGAGGCTCCTGGGAAAACAGCATATTGTGGAAGGGGCAGGAGAGAAACCCCCCATGCGAGTAACACAGCACAGTGGGCGGGGGCTGAGAGGACCAGGTACAGGGGTCCCCTGAGACGTCTTAGTTTTCTCTTGGTCAAGCACACACTGATGGACAGAGCAGCGAGGCACATGCAGCTGGGGGCACTGACGTGCTGTGGGCTGTGAGAGGGCCGGTGGGGACGGGGACTTGGGAAGGGAGCCGGAGCCAGTAGTGCAGGGATGATGGAACACACGCACACAGAGGCACACCCACACACCTGGGTCTGCACCAGCACACACACGTGCACACACACACTTGCAGACACAGATCACATGCACCTCCATGTATGTGTCTCTGTCCACATGTACATGGCCCACACACAAGTCTCTGGCACTAGGCATGTCTGCACACACATTACACATGTTCTCACACACAAAGCTCCTCTCACGCTAACATGCAGGTAGGCACGTGCCAATGCCCAAACAGGTTACATGCACCTATGTGCCCACGCCTTCCGCCACACACGTGCTTGGCCATTCCTGTGGGTGCAGGCCCCATGCGTCTGCACACACGGTGCGTGGGCTCACGCCAGCACACACACAGGCTGCACGTGATTCCACACGGATGCCTCCCAGCCCATAAATGTGCAGGAACCAAAGGGAAAGAAAGATGCAAATCCCACTGGACTTCACCCGAGCGGGTGGGGCAGGGCACATGGCTCCCTCCTTCTGCCCCTTCGTGGATGGACACTGTCCCCCCACCTCCCCCACAAAGGGACATTCAACTCAGGACAATGACGGTGGGGCACACATTCCAGTCACAGGGCTGAGGGTGGGAGCTGGGGGCAAGCGAAGTAGCAAGCAGAGAGTAATGGAGTGGAGGGAGGAGGGGGCACCACTCCCCCCTCCCCTCCCAAGTCAGGGGGTCTCTGTACAGCCAAATCAAACCAGACCGTTTCACTGGGACCACAGAAGCCAGGCTGACGTGCCCGCCCCCCAGCCCCCTCCCCCGCCAAAACAGTGGCCAGGGAGAGAGTGCCGTGGTTTTCTTTTTTTTTTCTTTTTTAAATATTTATATATATTTATATTACGTATATTATATATATAATCTGTAAATATATTTTTAAAACAATATAAAATGTTAAGACACTTCACTTAAATGTAAAGAGTTGCCTGCAATTAAAAGTAATTGCATCATTTATGAGGTCCTTTTTTTTTTTCTATTTTCCAGGGTTTTTTTTTTTTTCAGGAGGGATTTTTTTTTCCTCTTTTGTTATTTTTCAAAAAGGCTTGATCGCCTTGGTACAAAAATGATCCAAAGCTAGAAAACAAGGATGAACCAACAAAGGCAAAACGAAAAAAGAAATGGAGAAACACAACCCCAGTGTCCCCTCCCCCCAAACCTTCAGCAGCTCCGGCACTCCCCAAGTGCGGGCTTGCCCCAGCCAGGCCCCAGGGGTTGGGGGACTCTGCCTCTTGTGCAGCTCCTCCTTTCTGTGCTTGCTGGGGAGACTGATTCGAGTCCCCCTCCCCTGTGCTTGCTTCACTTTGTGCTCCAAGTGGGACCCCACTCCTCCTCCTCCTCTTCTCCCATCCTCTCCCTACTGGCTCCTCACTGTGCCCTCTGGGCGGCCAGGAGTGAGAACCAAAATTGGCCTCTCTCTGCCTCCCTAGGACCCGGCCAAAAGCAAGGTGGCACTGCCAACTGCCTCTGCAGGGCAGGCAGGGCGTCCACAGGCCAGGGGCGCTGGCTGGATGGTTAGGCCTCAGGGACCTTCAGACATCTCACCAGGGTCACCAGAGCCCCATTGAAAAACTACATCTCATCCTTTCCCAGAAAATCCTCAAATCACCAAGAGGATGACTGAAGGTCAAGTCACCCCACCTCGGGGTCCCAGGTGTCTTCACTGCTCTCCATCAAGCCCCTCTCGACCCTCCCATTTCCCTCCAACCAGACCCTTCCCCCAACTGCAGGCCACAAAACCTGGTTTTCTAGGCCCCTCATTCTTGCCCACCCCACCCCCATTAAATAAGTTAATGCCATTTAAAGTGCTAAATCAGGAAACTAAAAGTAACAAATACCCGTCCGGGCTGCCCTCTCCCAAGGCAGTGTCCCCGATGTCCGGCTGTCCATGCAACCCACCCTCCACAGCCAGCAGACCAAAGGGCCTCTGTCCTCCACTCCATGGCCTCACACCCACCCTGAGGCCTCTCAAGCTCCAGCCTAGTCTCCAGCCTCTCCATCTCTACTCCAGGCCCACTGGGGTGTGAGTGGGAGGAGGCAGAGCAGCCACAGAGGAGGTCGCAGTCTTGTCCGAGCTTGGACAGGGAGTGGGGCGTCTCCAAGGCCAGTCTCCCTGCACCCCGCTCTCCGGCCTGATGTATGGGTTGGTCCGATGTCCCCGCTTTCCTCCAGGAAAGT
The DNA here is from genome assembly GCF_000951035.1 of Colobus angolensis palliatus. NCBI lineage: Eukaryota > Metazoa > Chordata > Mammalia > Primates > Cercopithecidae > Colobus > Colobus angolensis. Next base: position 344,468 of record NW_012118199.1, on the reverse strand, counting down.
ACCGAGAAACGGGAGAGGGGTCTCCCACTGCTCCAAGTCTCCGTGGCTCAGAGTTTGTTTGGAGTATTCTTGGGAAGTGAAGGGAAGGCGGAAAGAGGTGCAGGAGCTTCAGAATGGACTAGGGGAAAGAGTGGTGAAAGAGAAGAGGGAGAGACGTGACAGGTGCGGCCAGTGAGAGGCCAGCTGGGAACAGATCAAGGAAGGTGGTGTGTTTGGTTTTTAGTTTTACTGTTTAAAAAAAAGATAATTAAAAGTGAATCATTAAAAGAAAAACCAAAATCACCAACAGAGGATGGGTAGAGGGAGCTGAGGAGGGCCACACCCTCCTCTGCAGGGCACACCCCTCAGGAGGTCTGGAGAGTAGGGTGGGGTGGAGATGAAGGGAAGAGAGGGGAGAAATGGCAGGAGTGAGGGAGGGGGATAGGCGGGGCAGCAGGGTGAGGGGCTTCTAGAAGGAGATGGAAGAATTCTTTGCCCCAAAGGAAGTCAATACAGGGATAGAGGTTCTGGAAGCCGAGGGCTTTTCTGAGATTGGGCTCGAGGTCTCATTCGACCCGCTCATCTCTTTAGATGGTTTAGTGGCCTGGTACAAAAACAGGGGTCAGGGGTCAGACAGCAGAGGGGAGCACCTCCATGCTGGCCCCCAGCTGAAGTTTTAAAAGTGGAAAACCTCCACAAATCCAAGGAAATTAACTGCAAAACGAAGAAGCCAGAGGGGCATCTGGAGAGAGAGGTCCCTTGAATGGGGAGGGGCGGGGGCAGAAAAGGCAGGGAGGGGGCACGAGGTTGGACAAAGGGCCTAGGTGGTCAGAGCAGGAGGGCAGGCCCACAGTTACTGAGAGCAGAGAGAGAAGCAGAGAGTGACCAGAGAAGCACAGGAGAGGCCGTGCCCAGGAGGGCAGACAGGGAGGTGGGGATGGGGAAGGGTAGGGGAGGGGAGGAAGAAGAAGTGAAACGTTAGCTGGGACAGGGGCACATGCCCTGTGGGGGAGTGGGGGCAGGGTGGGGAAACGCTCCTAGTCCCAACTGGCCTGTCGTACAGAGCCCCTTCCAGCCTCATCCTGGTGGCAACAGAGGAGGGTGCTTATCCTCCCAGTGGGGAATAAACACTTCAAGCACACCCACCTCCACCACCACCACCTGGAAATCTGGGAAGAAGGTGCTACCGCACCAGGCTCCCGCCCAGTGCAGGAAGCCCCACTGTGCATCCTGCAAGCACTTGTCACCCCAGTTGGTAACAGGAGGCTACTTCCTCATGACTCGTCCTGCCCTCACTGGTCAGTAGAACTGACCCCTCATCCTCCTCCCACCTTTGGTGAACTACCGTGTCTCCACCGGTCCTGGAGGCTTGTCCTCTCAAAGTGCAGTTTGAGAGTTACATGCATTACCTCATCACTTCCAGGCATGCATTGTGAATGCAGATTCCTGGGCTCCCCTCTAGAATCCATCTCTTGTGTGAGCTCATGCATGTGCATTTTAAGCAGGTGCCCCAGGTGCCTCTGCTGCACACTTACCTTTGAGATCCACTGGGTTAAGGCTACACAGACCCGGTTTTCTCTCTGTAATTGTAATCACTGTCACTCCTGGCCTTGCTTAGCTACTAGTGTGAGAACTGAATCACCCAGATTTAAAAAAAGATCCAAAAGATAAGACAGGGTGCTGTGGCAAGTCACCAGAGACCACCCTGAGGTTAGGTCTGGGCAGGGTCGTTCACTTCCCTGTACTTCCCTGCTGCTAGGGGATTTTCTCAGATGCCTTGCAGCGGAGAAGCTGGAGAAGCTAGAGTCTAAAGCAAGCCCTGTCTCCAGCAGCCTGCCTGGCTCACAGTGAAGAACCAGCGCTGGCTGAACTCACCATTTCTCCTTTACAGGTGCACAGACGGTTGGTTCTGCGATACACCTGGGTTTTGCTCACCACAGTGTAGTCTGTCATCTACATTTCCCTTTTATGAGAATCAAAACCAGGGCTGGGTGTGGTGGCTCACACCTGTAATCCCAGCACTTTAGGAGGCTGAGGCAGGAGGATTGCTTGAGCCCAGGAAGTCAAGACCGGCCTGGGCAACATGGCGAGACCTCATCTCTACTAAAAATAAAAATAAAAATAAAATTTTAATAGCTGAGTGTGATGTTGTATGCCTGTGGAGGCTGAGGTGGGAGGATGGCCTGAGCCCAGGAGGTGGAAGTGGCAGTGAGCTGTGATTGCACCACTGCACTCCAGCCTGGGTGACAGAATGAGGCCTTGTTTCTTTTTCAGTTTTGTTATTTATCTATTTATTTAAGTTAAAGCGGAAGTTCCCCATTTGGGTTTTCTTTTTCTTTCCTTCCTTGTTTTTTTTTTGGAGACGGATTTTTGCTCTTGTTGCCCAGGCGGGAGCGCAATGGCGCAATCTTGGCTCACAGCAACTTCTGCCTCCCAGGTTCAAGCGATTCTCCTGCCTCAGCCTCCCGAGTAGCTGAAATTACAGGCATGTGCCACCGCGCCTGGCTAATTTTGTACTTTTAGTAAGACAAGGTTTCTCCATGTTGGTCAGGCTGGTTTCGACCTCCCGACCTTAGGTGATCTGCCCACCTCGGCCTCCCAAAGGGTTGGGACTATAAACATGAGCCACCATGCCCAGCCCTGTTTGGGTTTTCTAACCCCTCTCCTCTGCTCATCCATTACTCAAGGGAGTTCTAGGGGGTCCAGGGAGGGCCCAGCCACAGGGTCGTCAGACTCACGCAGTCCTCAGCATGTGTCAGGCATAGCCCCTGACCTCTCTGTGCCCCCAGTATCTGGGCCTGGAGACAAATTCATCTGAAGGGAACCAGAGGCTCTCTGACCGTTGTGTCACTTACCTTGGGCTCAGTCCTGCCTCTCCTCTGCTCTAGCCTTTCCCATTTAAAGTTCTTTCCCCCAAAGCCAGATGGGAGAGGAGCACTGCCCAGTTTCCCCTGATATCTCTTCACACCTCACTATGTCCCCTGGCAAGGTGCTGATTCTCCCTGGCTGTCCTTTTCCCTCTGAACTGATCTTCTAGGTAAAAGCTGCTTTTTCTGCTCCTGCCCCTTCAACATTTTTCAAGAGCCTCGTTTTATTTCAAGCTTTGGTCTTTGGAACACTTGTCTTCCGGCACCACCACCTGGCTCCTATATTCAGGCAGGTGATGTGCCCTCACCCAGTCGAGGTCCCTCTTCTCCCCACAACAGCCAGTGCAAGACCTTTAGACATCCAGCTTCACCAGTTTACGGGGATGCCTCATCCCTGTCCCGCTTCTTCATGGAGACCACTTCTGCAAGCACGTGCTTTCTAAAATCCTCTCGGGCCATCTTCCCTCCCAGGAGACTCTGGCCACACTGTCCACAATCCACTCTCCTGAAGTTGAGGGAGCACATCCAGCTGTGCCTGGTGATCCCAGCCTGTGCCGCTAACCCTTCTCAGGTGACACAGCTGCTATCTCTGAAGATTCCTCTCATTTCCTTTCACCCATCGTCCTCCCCTGCTGGTTCCAATTATGTCCAGAGAAGCAGAACTTTGTCACCTTTGTGGCAAGGCAGAAACCTCACACATGTCCAGTTTTCAGCTCGGGGAGGCACGGAGCACTGAGCTGGTCCCAGAGGGCAGCACCCTGCACACCTCCCTCTTGCCTGGGGATCAGAGCCGGCCGCCTGCTCTCGCTGGGTCCATGCTCCCCAGGCCCTTCACACTCAGAAGCCCAGATGTCAAGACAAGTGTGGAACCTCTTGCCTCTACAGACCTTGCTGGCTCCACCTCCAGGGCCATTCCCAAGGCCACCCTCCCTAGCCCCCATGCCCTCCTTCCTTGCTAAGCCCTGCATGGATCAGAAGCTGGGCTTTCCCCAGCCCAAAGTGGGGCATGTGGGGATCATGACAAAATCTATGGCAATTGGAGAAATTCCTTTCTCCTTGCCAGTGACTGATATAGGAATGGGCAGGGAGATAAGAGGTGTGGTCTGTTGGGGGCTTCTGGAAAAGATTCTCCGGCTTCTAAAAACAGCCATGTGAGGCCAGGCTCAGGCCTGTAATCCCAGCACTTTGGGAGGCCTAGGCGGGCAGATCACTTGAGGTCAGGAGTTTGAGACCAGCCTGGCCAATACAGTGAAACCCCAACTCTACCAAAAAATATGAAAATTAACCAGGCATGGTGGCACACATCTTTAGTCCCAGCTACTTGGGAGGCTGAGGCAGGAGGATGGCTTGAACCACGGAGGTGGAGGTTGCAGTGAGTTGAGATCACACCACCGCACTCCAGCCTGGGCGACAGCCTGGGTGACCCTAGCTGTGTGAAGCCTGGCATGGTGGCTCATGCCTATAATCCCAGCACTTTGTGAAGCTTAGGTGGGTGGACCACCTGAGGTCAGGAGTTTGAGACCAGCCTGGGCAATGTGATGAAACTGCATCTGTACCAAAAATATAGAAAATTAGTGAGGCATGGTGGTGCCACCTGCTGTCCAGCTACTTGGAAGGCTGAGACGGGAGGACCGATTGAGCCTGGGGAGGTCAAGTTTGCAGCGAGCAGAGATCATGTCACTGCACTCCAGCCTGGGTGACAGAGTAACTGTCTCAAAAATAATAATAATAAAATAAGACCAAGCACGGTGGTTCACACCTGTAATCCCAGCACTTTGGGAAGCTGAGGCGTGTGGATCACAAGGTTGGGAGTTCAAGATCAGCCTGGCCAACATGGTGAAGCCCCATCTTTACTAAAAATACAAAAATTAGCCAGGTGCAGTGGTAGGCACCAGTAATCCCAGCTACTCGGGAGACTGAGGCAGGAGAACTGCTTGAA
>NW_012118199.1:332532-339124 GCF_000951035.1 Colobus angolensis palliatus | reverse complement strand
TTGCTTTATTGCTCTATTCAACCTTTGTTTTTTGTTAACGTATCACCTTCTAGAATTCTCGTCACAAGCGCGATCTCATCAAGGCTTGCTCACACCCACGAGGTTATGCTCCCTGGCAGGGCAACAGAATCCAGTACTAAGACAACAGAATTTGTAGCAGGTGGACTTGGGTTTAAGTCCCAGCTCTGCCACTTTTTAACTGTGTGACCTTAATTGCATATCTCTCTGGGCCCTCATGTCCTCACCTGCAAATGGATAACAGGCCTCACAGCACCAGATGCACACCACGAGATGATGCCAACTGGGCGTAAGACCCAGCACCCAACACTCTCAGTAAACATGCAACAAATGGTAACCATTATAGCGATTGTCATTTTAACCTTTCAGATTTGCTTTGTCTGTTTCCATCTGGATTGGGCCTCATCAATGGCAAACTCATTCGCTCATTCACTCAACAAATATTTACTGAGTGCCTACGTATGCCAAGCACTATTCTAGGTGCTGTGGGGATGCAGCCATGACAACACAGATTTACCTTAAGGTATAAAAGTTGTAAACTTGGTACCTAACAGGTATGCTGTTTGTCTTTCACTTGCCTCTCCATGCCCCAGAACCAATTATTGGGGGGCTCAGTATATTGCCCAGGCTGGTCTTGAACTCCTGGCCTCAAGTGATCCTCCTGTCTTAGCCTCCCAAAGTGTTGGAGGGTAGAGTTCCTTCCCTTCTCTCTCCCTCCTGGGAGCTGTGTCACAGGCAGCAGCTGTGCCCTCCATAGCACAGCTCTGCTACTCCTGCCCTCTGGGACTCACTAAACACCTGCCCCACTGCCCTTCGCCCAGGGAGTCACAGCCTCCTGCTCTGAGATGTCCATGGGTACCTTGGCATCCCTTGTTTTCTCCCTGAATCCTCTGCTGTGGTCCTTTCATTCAAATCTCTTCATTTGGGGCTGGGCGTGGTGGCTCACGCCTGTAATCCCAGCACTTTGGGAGGTGGATCACTTGAGGTCAGGAGTTTGAGACCAGCCTGGCCAACATGGTGAAACTCCACCTCTACCAAAAACACAAAAATTAGCCAGGCGTGGTGACACACACCAGTAATCCCAGCTACTCAGGAGGCTGAAGCAGGATAATTGCTTGAACCCGGGAGATGGGGGTTGCTGTGAGCCGAGATCACACCACTGGACTCCAGCCTGGGCAACAGAGTGAGACTCCATCTCAAAAAAAATAAAAAAATAAAAAAGCCTCTTCATTTGAGCCATCTGAGAAGATAAGCAGGTGTTCAGCAGATTTCTTAGCCCTAATAGAAGAGGGGGCATCCATAGCTTCAGGTCTACACCAAGCCCTTGATCCTTGCATGCCTGGGAACCTGGCTCCTGTCCCTCCCTGGGATCCTAAGCACAGTATTCACGGGCTTCTCCTCAGTCACTTCCTCTGACTACTCTGTGGGGTCATGCCCTGCTGCAATGCACCTTCATCTTAGAACTTTCTTACTCTCAATTTCTGTGTCTCTGATCCCGGCACTTCTAGTCTACTCTACCTCAACATTGTCAAAGACTGCTTAGACTCATGGGATGAAGGAAAGGCCTTGAGCGCTGCCCCCTCCCTCCCCCCGCCCACCGCCGTAAAGCTCACTGTGGTTTTCCAAGCTCTCACCTGTACCTGGCATTATGTGAGCTCAGGACCAGGCTGGGTACTTCTGTCCCCATTGTACAGGTGAAAGAAGGGCCTGAGAGGACAGAGGGCTTTGACCAAGCCCACAGGCTGAACTGGTGTGAAGCATGTCCCGCCAGTGACCCGCATGGCTGGAGCACACTGAGGGTGTGGGGTGGAGGGGCAGGGTGAGCTGAGGCTGCTGTGAAGGGCCCTAGGTCGTTCATGAAGGATTTGGGTTTATCATCCACCAGGGGCCGGGGCAGGGATTTTAAGCTGGAAGGGGTGTGTGTGTGTGTGTGTGTGTGAGAGAGAGACAGACACACACACACACACACAGAGACTATCAAATCTGCATTTTACAAAGTTCCCTCCCCACCCCCAGGTCTTGGGAAATCAGTTAGAGGTGACAGAAGTCACAAGGAGCTCTTAGAAGACCATGTATGTTGGTAATGAGATAGCGATGGTTTTCCCCTGGTTCTCTATACTTCACTGTTGAAAATTTCCAAAGGGAGGCTGGGCGTGGCGGCTCACACCTGTAATCCCAGCAGTTTGGGAGGCTGAGGCGGGCGGATCACGAGGTCAGGAATTTGAGACCAGCCTGGCCAACATAGTGAAACCCCACCTCTACTAAAAATAGAAAAATTTAGCTGGGCATGGTGGTGGATGCCTGTAATCCCAGCTACTCGGGAGGCTGAGACAGGAGAATCGCTTGAACCCAGGAGGCAGAGGTTGCAGTGAGCCGAGATCGTGCCACTGCACTCCAGCCTGGGTGACAATGCAAGACTCTGTCTCAAAAAAAAAAAAATAAAATAAAATAAAATAAAATTTCCACCAGGAAACATGTATTACTTTACCAGAAAGAAGCCATGTTTGTAAGGAAGGCTACTGGAGCACTGGAAGTGAGACAGGGGCACAGAGGGGCTTGGGAAGGCTAGGTGTGGGTGACCCTTCCTGAGGGGGACAGCAGCTGGGGCAGCCTAGTACAGGCTGGGGCGGCAGGATTGGGGGAGCATTGTGTCTGGATGCATACTTGTGAGGAGCCTGGGGACGCCTGGGGAAGCGTGTGTGGGTGACTGGAGCTCAGAATGGAGATGCGGGTGGGGGCAGGGACTAAGCAGTGCCTGGTGCCTGAGGAGAGGAAGGCATGGTGTGAGGAGAAGAGGCTGAGGAGTGGGGCACAGGAAAGGGAAGAGGCGGGCAAAGGCAAGTCGCCCAGGCAGGGTGCAATGGCTCACGCCTATAATCCCAGCACTTTGGGAGGCTGAGGTGGGAGGATCACCTGAGCTCAGGAGTTTGAGACCAACCTGGCCAACATGGTGAAACCCCGTCTCTACTAAAAATACAAAAATTAGCCAGTGTGGTAAGGTAGCCTGTAGTCCCAGGTGCTTGGGAGGCTGAGGCACAAGAATCACTTGAACCCAGGAGGCGGAGGCTGCAGCGAGCGGAGATCACACCATTGGACTCCAGCCTGGGTGACAGAGCAAGACTCCATCTCAAAAAAAGAGGGAGTTGCTCAGAAAGGAGCCCGGAAGATCGGGGTGGAGGCTGGAGAGAGGATTCTGTGGAACAGAGGGTCTGCACAGCCCTATGCTGGTGTGGGGGGTCTACAAGGCCACAGGCTGCAGAGCAGTGGGGGAGCGGGGTGGAAAGAGCCCATCTGGATGCCACTGGAGACCCAGGCAAGCCCGGAGATGGGGTGGAGGCTCGGCCATAAAGGCGTCAGGCTGACATCACAGCTGAGGAGCTGGGCTCCGGGGAGCGAGGAACTAGGGTGGGAAACAGTGGAGCATAATTAGAGCCAAGGGAAGGGCCTGCTGGAGAGGCTGAAGCACTTTGTGGTAGGGAGGGAGGCAGTCTGGACTTGTGTCCTGCCCCCCACTTGCCAGCCATGTGGCCTTGGGTTAAGCCTCAGTTTCCCCACCTGCCATAGGGGGGTAATAGACCTTCCTCAGTGTGGTGTGTGTGAGATGAGATAACGCGTGTGCCTGGCCCCGGTGAAAGCTCCGTCAATGTCAGCTGCTCTGCTGGGCACCCAGGAGGGTCCAGCCTGGATAGGACAAGGGGAACTCATCCCTGGCAGTGGCAGGAAAAAGAACGGGAGATGAGGCTCGCAGAATGTCTGGGGGCCATGAGGAGACAGTTGGGGAGCTGTGGATAGGCTGCGAGGGGCCGGAGGGATGCTTTTTGAGAGATTCTCCTGGGAGCCAGTAGGGAGGCAGGGACCCAAGGTGCCCAGGGCCTGGGTCCCATGGTCCCGATCCTGGCTGTGATGCCACCTTGCTGTGCACCTTTGGGAGGCCCCTCTCCTTCTCTGAGCTGTCCCCTCATCTGAAAAAGAGATGGACTCACCCACCTCTAACCTCTTGCCTCTGAGTCTAGAACCTTCTTTAAGTGAGAGCACCTGGACACACCACAGCCCCCATCCTCACACCCAGAATGGGCCTGTCATACGGGAGCTGCTCATAAATATTCACTGAATCAAACGAGTGCACTAAGGGTCTCTCACAATATCTAGGTCCAGGAGCTACCCTGCCGCCTCTGACCAGACCACATGGGCAATAAACACCCACGGGTGAGGTGTGTCTACTCTCCACACAGCCCCTGCGCCTGCTCATTAGATCTGAAAGAGATTGCGGCACCCCTGCAATTCCTGCTGCACCCCTACCCTTCCCGAGGGCCAAAGTGCCTCACCCTGTCCCCACTCCACCTTGCAAAGACGGGAAGTGACCCCAACGAAACCCAAACACAAGGCTGAAAAGCAGATGCAAAGTTGGCTTCTCCCTTGACTAGGGGTGGCCTAAGAGCTAAGAGGGAGGCTGAGGTGAGAGCGGGGCCCTGAATAGCAGGCGGAGCCCTGGGAAGAGGGAGAGGAAAGCGGAGAGAGAAACAGAATGGCAGGAAGCAGAGGGCCGCGAAATCCCCCTTCTGCACCCCAGGGTAGGCCAGGGACCCAGACATTGGGGCTGCTGGAGCCACAAACCCGCTCCCTCCTCCAGGAGCCAGCAGTGGCAGCTGGAGATGAGTCTTCTCTGTGTCTGAGTAAGGGAACTCCTGAGAAGGGAGGTGCCTGGTTGAGAACTCATGTGCCAACCCAGATCCAAAGCTCTGGGATCACGAGGAGGAGAGAGAAGATGGCTCAGGGGGTGGGTGGGGCAGTCCTGGCAGGGAAGGTCTGTCTGGGCAGAGGTTGGGAAAGCTGGTCATGGGAGCAGGGGCAGGAGATGTCCAGCTGGGCAGGGGCACGGCATGCAGCAGAGCGGGCCTGGGTGGCCCCCACAGTCCCTGACCGCACCTGCTGCTGGGCCTGGATCCGCATGTACTCGGCCCTCTGCTTGCCATGTTTGCTTTTGTCAGGACTGCCCACCTGGCCCTGGGCCGCCTTCAGCCGAGAGGCCCCCGGAGTCACCACCTTCGTGGGTGGTACGCTGCCTCTGCCACTCTGCAAGAAGAGGAACAGGGTTGCAGTTGCCGGGTGTATGTGGGGTGAATCACACAGGAACCCTAGCACTGGGTGGGGTTTTGGGGCTAGAACCTCCCCAGTGGGACCTTTTGAGACCTGAAGACCCCTCTCTGGCTCCACATCCCAGTCCAGAACCCAGGTCTACTCTCTGAGTCCCCATTTATGGTCTCCCTGCAGGAGAGGGATGGGGCCCCAGCCAGGTTCCCAACAGCTCTTGAGGGAGAGCTCTTCAGTGGCTTCTCTGAGTAGCCCAGAGGCAGCTGATACCCTCCTTGGGGAGCCTTTGCCAAAGTGAGGGTCCCCAGCAGCAACCCCACTCCTGGCAAGGGGCACCATCTGGACCTGAGTGCACATGCTGGCGAGGGCCTCTCTATAATGGCACACAGAGCAGAGAGGCAGCCCCAGGCCCACATTCTACTCCTAAGGGGAGGATAGAGGTGAGGTCTCCCTAGGGATGGGCAAGCTTGGCTTCCATGAACCTCCCCAAGTACCAGGCCTGCCCACGGGACACTGGAGATCCAGAGGCGCAAGCAGAGAGATGACAGAGACAGAGACAGAGACAGGAGGGGGAGGGGAGCATGGAGAGGGAAGGTGGGGAGAGAACTTTATTTGTTGGTTTACAGATACAGAGCAGAAGGGGAGAGGCCCTGGTTCTTGCCAAGGCTGGGGATTGGCTGACCCCTGGGTACGCCGGCTTCCCAGCCTCCCTCAGACTCTGCCTGCTAACCTGCTTTGTTACCAGGCTCCCAGGAGAGTGATAAGAGGAGAGAGAAGGCTGGTGGGAGGAGGGGGCTGGCCTGGCATTCCTGCCGCCCCCTACTCCATCCAACTCTGGAAATGGAGGAGGAAGGCAGCAGGGAAGGATGAGGAGGGGGCAGCCACCTGGGGGACAGAGCCTGACTGCCAGCAGTGGAGCGCGGGGCCGAGAAGCCAATGCGCACGCGCGAGTGGCCAGCGGGTGCTCGCGGCGGGCCGGTGCTCCCGTCACAGTGGTTCCCACGGTTGTCATAGGAACCACGCCCTGAGGCCTGGCAAACAGGAGCCCTCCGTGGCAGTGCTTGGGTGGCGGGGCTCCGAGGCTCCAGCCTGACCTCTTCACGGGGTCGACAGGACTGTCTCCGGATGCCAGGAGTCCTGGCAAAGGGCTGACCAGGAAGTGGAAAGCACAGGCGGGGGAACTGGCGAAGCAGCGCCGCATCCCAGCCTCAGGCCCCCCTCAAACGCTGTTCTGGTGAGTCTCCCCAGAAGTCGTGTCCCCCGTGACCTCGAGGACGGGTCGGCCTGCCGACCCGTGGGCTGATCTCTCAACCAAGGGTCGTTCTCTTTCGAGAGCCGAATGCCCTAGCCTCAGCGGCTGCCTGTTTTGTGGTGTTTGTTTGTGTGCCACTGCTGTATGACTGTCTGTGTGTGTATGTGTTTGTGTGTGTCCCATTTTAGATTCTTTCTCTGTCTCTCACCCTCTGTCAGTTCCTTGCCCTCT
>NW_012118199.1:324067-324826 GCF_000951035.1 Colobus angolensis palliatus | reverse complement strand
AAAATGCAGAAATCACCAGTCTTCTGTGTCCTTCCCAAAAAGCGATTTCTTGCATGTCGGCCTGTCTTTGGTGAGCCTCCCTCCATGTCTGTGCCTGGGTCATGTGTCGGTTCCCAGTCCATCAGGGGTAAACTTCCTGGAGATCCCTGTCATCATTGTTTTCCTCTCAAACCTGCTTGGGTTTGAGCTGATTTCGTTCGGGGGAGGGGGAGCTTCAGGGCACCTGCTGGGGTCTCAGGACTCCACTTCAGATCCCATGCTGGACTCCTATGGGGGAGAATGGATTGGCTGAGCACATCGACTAAGGCAGGCAGGGTATGGCTGCAGCCCACAATCATCCCACAGGTCTCAAGGTGTGCTGTCAACTGAAAGTTCACTGATGCTTCTGAGCCCTCTGCCTCCCTCCTCCTTAGAAAGACAGGTCCTTGTCTTCTGGAAGAGGTGCTGTGTCATTTCCTCTGCACGTCCAGTCTTGTTCCTGAGAATGAGACCCCCGCTGCTCCTGGGTGTTCTGACCCGCTGAGGCTTTTGGCTGGCTGCTAGATCCCAGACGTTCTTTGATTTTCCCTGGCATTCATGGAAAGGTCAACTGTGTCCCCCTTCCCCCGGGCACTTGCCAGGACACCGTTGTTCTCTGGCATTCGGCCCGTGTGCCCTCAGTGACACACGCTAACACCATGTCTTCCAGGGTTCGCCAGTGCCACGCATTGGCTCCACCTCCGATTCGCCCCTGGATCTGTTGACAGGTGTCCTGGAAAG
>NW_012118199.1:318692-324017 GCF_000951035.1 Colobus angolensis palliatus | reverse complement strand
CTGGAAAGCGGGATCAGCTTGGAGGAGCCCCAGGCCCTTGAGAAGCAGGGCAGGTCACCGCTCTTGGAAAGGAGGGAGGCAGAGGGCTCACAGGTCAGTGAACTTCCAGCTTACTCCACGCCTTGAGGCCCATGGGTACATTCTGGGCTGCAGCCAGGCCCTGCCTGCCTCAGTTGATTCGATGTGCTCAGCCAATCCATTCTCCCCCGTAGGGGTCCAGAATCGGATCCGATGGGGGATCATGAGATGACCCCAGCAGGCGCCCTGAAACTCCCCCTCCCCTGGTGGAAATTGGCTCAAGGATATTCTGAAGTCGGGACTCCTGGGGGTTGGATCGTGGGACGCTGCCCACGGCCGCCTCTCCCACGCGGCCCCCAACAGGACCACGGATGCAGCCGCTGCCAAGGCTGCAGCGGGAGAGCCCCTGGCGCCCAGCGGCCACCATCCTTTAAAGGGGACGCAGCCTGACTGCCGGCAGCTGAGCGCGGGGCTGCGAAGCCACTGTGCATGCGCGAGTGGCCAGCGGGTGCTCGCGGCTGGCCGGTGCTAGCGTCACAGTGGTTCCCACGGTTGTCATAGGAACCATGCCCTGAGGCCTGGCAAACAGGAGCCCTCCGTGGCAGTGCTTGGGTGGCGGGGCTCTGAGGCTCCAGCCTGACCTCTCCACGGGGTTGACAGGACTGTCTCCGGATGCCAGGAGTCCTGGCAAAGGGCTGACCAGGATGTGGAAAGCATAGGCGGGGGGGCTGGCGAAGCAGTGCCGCATCCCAGCGTCAGGCCCACCCAGACGCAGTTCTGATGAGTCTCCCCAGAAGTTGTGCCCCCCGTGAACTCGAGGACGGGTTGGCCTGTCGACCCGTGGGCTGATCTCTCAACCAAGGGTCGTTCTCCTTCGAGAGCCGAACGCCCTAGCCTCAGCGGTGCCTGTTTTGTGGTGTTTGTGTGCCACTGCTGTATGACTGTCTGTGTGTCTATGTGTTTGTGTGTGTCCCATTTTAGATTCTCTCTCTGTCTCTCACCCTCTGTCAGTTCCTTGCCCTCTCTCTCTCGGTTGGGATGTGTGTTTCTGTGTGTGTGTGTGCGTGTGTGTGTGTGTTTGGAGAAAAACGGCCTTTGTGCCAAAAAGCGATTTCTTGCATGTCAACCTGTCTTTGGTGAGCCTCCCTCTGCGTCTGTGCCTGGGTCACGTGTCGGCTCCCAGTCTATCAGGGATACACTTCCTGGAGATCCCTGCCATGACTCTTTCCCTCTCAAACCTGCTTGGGTTTGACTCGATTTCGTCCGGGGGAGGGGGAGCTTCAGGGCGCCTGCTGGGGTCTCAGGACTCCCCTTCAGATCCTATGCTGGACCCCTACGGGGGAGAATGGATTGGCTGAGCACATCGACTGAGGCAGGCAGGGTCTGGCTGCAGCCCACAATCGTCCCACAGGCCTCAAGGCGTGCTGTCAACTGAAAGTTCACTGACGCTTCTGAGCCCTCTGCCTCCCTCCTCCTTAGAAAGACAGGTCCTTGTCTTCTGGAAGAGGTGTTGTGGCATTTCCTCTGCACACCCAGTCTCGTTCCTGAGAATGAGATCCCCTCTGCTCCTGGGTGGACTGACCCGCTGAGGCTTTTGGCCAACTGATAGATCCCAGAAGTTCTTTGATTTTCCCTGGCATTCATGGAAAGGTCACCTGTGTCCCCATTCCCCTGGGCACTTGCCAGGACACCGTTGTTTCTCTGGCAGTCGGCCCGTGTGCCCTCAGTGACACACGCTAATACCATGTGTTCCAGGGTTTGCCAGTGCCACGCATTGGCTCCACCTCGGATTCGCCCCTGGACCTGTTGACAGGTGTCCTGGAAAGCGGGATCAGCTTGAAGGGGCCCCAGGCCCTTGAGAAGCAGGGCAGGTCACCGCTCTTTGAAAGGAGGGAAGCAGAGGGCTCACGGGTCAGTGAACTTCCAGCTGACTCCACGCCTTGAGGCCCATGGGATCATTCTGGGCTGCAGCCAGGCCCTGCCTGCCTCAGTCGATGCCATGTGCTCAGCCGATCCATTCTCCCCCGTAGGGGTCCAGAATCGGATCCAATGGGGGTCATGAGATGACCCCAGCAGGCGCCCTGAAACTCCCCCTCCCCGAGTGGAAATCGGCTGAAGGATATTCTGAAGTCGGGACTCCTGTGGGTTGGATCATGGGACGCTGCCCGCGGCCGCCTCTCCCACGCGGCCCCCAACAGGACCGCGGATGCAGCCGCTGCCAAGGCTGCAGCGGGAGAGCCCCTGGCGCTCCGTGGCCGCCATCCTTTAAAGGGGAGGCAGTCTCCAGGTGGAAACAAAGTCCCAAGTTGGACATCAGGCACCAGGAGGATTTCAGCCCTCCAGCGAACACCAGCACCCAGGTTGACATCAGGCTACAAATGAACACTGGGCATCTGATGTACATCAGGCCCCAAGTTGACACCAAGGGTCCAGATGGACATGTGGCCCCATATGAACACTAGTCCCCAGTCAGCTAGGGCCTGGGTCCACCTGGAGTCTAATGTTTAGCTAGAGACTGGATATCCACCTGAGGTCTAGGTATCTACCCAGGGACTGAAGTCAAACTGGGGCCTGATATTCACCGGTGGACTAGGTATCCACCAGGGGTTGATGTCCACCTCGGGCCGGATGACCTTCTGGAGTCTGATGTTCACCTCAGGTCTGGGTGTCTATCTGGGGCCTGGTGCTGATTTGGATTCCAGTGTCTACCTGGAACCTGGGGCCAGGTTGTTCACTTGGAGCCTGGAGTTTTCCCCCGGGGCCTGGTAGCCACCTGGGCCCTGAGTGTCCACATATTTTCTGATTTCCACTTTTGGCCTGAGTGTTCTTGTAGGGCCTGAGTGCCACCTGGATTCTGATGTTCACCAGGAACCTAGGTATTCACTTGTGGCTTGATGTTCACCTGGGACCTGATATCCATGTGAGACTTGATATTCACCAAGAGCCTGGGCATCCACCTGTGGCCTGATGTTCAGATGGTGACTAGGAATTCCCCTAAGGCTTGATGTCCACCTGGGGCATAGATAACCACCTATAGCCTAGTGTCCACCTGGAGCCTAGGTGTCAACCTGGGGCATAATGGGCATAATGTGCTTTTAGGGGCCTGCTGTCCACCTGCAGACTGGTGTCTGCCTAGGGCCTGGTAACCACCTGGGGTCTGGTGTCTGCCTGGGGCCTAGTGTTTACCTGAAGACTTGAGTATGAACCTTGGACCTGATGTATGCCTGGGGACTATTTATCCACCTGGAGACTAGCATTCATCTGGAGCCTCATGTCCACCTAAGCCCTGGGTGTCAACCTGGTGCCTAAGGCCACCAGGGATCTATGTACTCACTTGGGGCCTGGTGCTCCCATAGGGCCTACGTATACACCTGGGGAATGATGTCCAGGTGGAGGTGGATGTCTTCCTTGGTGTTGGTGTTCACCTGGGGACAAGGGGGTCCCTTGGGACTGGTGTTCACCTGGAGCCTCATGTGTACCTTGGACCTGCTGTCTACCTAGGGCCTGATGTCCATGTTAAGGCTGGTTGTCCACTTGGGGCCTAATGTCCACCTAAGACCCAGTGTTCACCTAGGGCCTGGGTGTCCACCTGGAGCCTGATGTTCAACTGGAGACTATGCATCCACCTGAGACCTAGGTATCCACCCAGGGTGTGGTGTCGAAGTGGGCCCTTATTTCCACCTGAGGACTATCTACCTGAGGCTTGATGTCCACCTGGAGCCCCACCTGGGGCCTGGTGTTCATCTGGGGCCCAGTGCCCACCTGGAACCTGGGTATCAACTTGGGTCTTTGGTGTCCACTTGGAGAGTGATGTGCACCTGGGGCCCGAGTTCCCACCTAGGGCCTGATGACCACCTGAGGCCCAGGTGTCCACCTGGGGTCTGATGTCCACCTGAAGCCTAGGTAACCACCTAGGGCATGGTGTTACCTGTGCCTTGATTCCCACCTGAGCCTGGTGTACACCTGAGGCCTGGGTGTCCATCTGAGGCCTAATGTACACCTCAAGCCCAGTGTCCACTTGTGGCCTGATATCAACTTGGAAGCTGATATCCACCTGGGGACGGATGTGCTCCTGGGGCCTGATATCCAGCTGGGACCAGATGGTCACCTAAGACCTGGAGTTAATCTGGTATCTGATGGTCACCAGGGTCCCAGGTGTCTACCTAGGGCCTAGTGTCCAACTAGGGCCTGATGTCCACCTAGAGTCTAGTATCCACCTTGGCCCTGATGCTACCTGAGGCTTGGGTGTCTACGTAGAACCTGAATGCCCAGTTGGGCCCTGATGTCCACCTGGGGCCTGGTGTCCTGTTAGGGCCTGATAGCTACCTGACACCTGGGTATCCTCCTAGAGCCTGATGCTCACCTGTAGGCTGGTGTCCATATGGGGCCTGGGTGTCCCCCTGTGAGCCTGATGTACACCTTATGTACCAGAAAAATGGTATATACCTGGGGCCTGATATACACCTGGAACTTGTGTGTCCACTTGACGCCTGATGTCCACCTGGGGCCTGGTGTTTACTTGGGGCCTATATCTACCTGGGGCCTGAGTGTCCTCATAGGCCTGGATATTCTCCTGGAAACTGGTAGCAACCTGGGGCTTAGCTATACACCTGAGACCTGTTGTCTGTCAGGGGCCTATGTCCACCTTGGGCCTGGTTTTCATCTGAAGCCTTGTGTTCACCTGGGCCCTGGGTGTCAACCTGGGGGTTGATGTTCACCAGGGACCTTTTTATCCACCTGAGGCTTAATGTCCACTTGGGGCCTGATTTCCACCTGGGGTCTGGGAGACCACCTGGGAACTGATGTTCAGCTGGGCCTGAGTTCACCTGGGGCCTGTTGTCCACCTGGGGCCAGGGTGTCAACCTAGAACCTGATGTCCACCTCAGGCCTGATGTCTACTTGGGGACTTAGTGTGCATCTGGGGCCTGTTGTTTGCATGTGTCCAGGATATTCTTCTGGGGTATGGGTGACTACTTGGTCCCTGATGTCTCCCTGAGGCCTGGGGGGTCAACCTAGAGCTAGATACCCACCTGGCACCTGCATATCCTCCAGTGACCTGATGTCCACCTATTACCTGGTGTCAATCTGGGGCCTGGCAACCTGGGTCCTGATGCACACCTTGAGTCCAGTGTCCACCTGAGGTCTGATGATTGCCAGGTGTCCGAAATTCACCTGGGACATGATACCAACCTGGCTCCTGGATTTTTATGTGGGACCTCATTTCCATCAAGGGCCTTGGTGCTCACCTGAGCCTATGTGTCTCTCAGGGACCTGATGTTTCTCGTGGGTCTAGATTTCCACTTGGGC
>NW_012118199.1:309841-318433 GCF_000951035.1 Colobus angolensis palliatus | reverse complement strand
TCTATCTGGGGACTGATGTCTCCCTGTGGCTTGTTCATGCTGGGCATGAGGTCCATTTGGGGCACTGGTGTTGACTTGGGGCCTGATGTGGATCTTGGGCTTGAATCTAAGATCAACTTGATTTTTTTTTTTTGTAAGTAACTTGGTCTTTACATTTGAAGATTCACACACCACATAATTTTTAAGGTTTATTTTTGTTATAATATATTTTTGAATTTTGTCTCTGGGCCAAAACGTTCACGTGTATGAACAAATTTACAAGAAAAAAGCAAACAACCCCATCAAAAAGTGGGCAAAGGATATGAACAGACATTTCTTAAAAGAAGACACTTATGCAGTCAACAGACATATGAAAAAATGCTCATCATCGCCGGCCACCAGAGAAATGCAAATCAAAACCACAATGAGATACCATCTCACACCAGTTAGAATGGTGATCATTAAAAATTCAGGAAACAACAGGTGCTAGAGAGGCTGTGGAGAAATAGGAACACTTTTACACTGTTGGTGGGACTGTAAACTAGTTCAACCATTGTGGAAGACAGTATGGTGATTCCTCAAGGATCTAGAACTAGAAATACTATTTGACTCAGCCATCCCATTACTGGGTATATATACCCAAAGGATTATGAATCATGCTGCTATAAAAACACATGCACACGTATGTTCATTGTGACACTATTCACAATAGCAAAGACTTGGAACCAACCCAAATGTCCATCAATGATAGACCAGATTAAGAAAAAGTGGTACATATACACCGTGGAATACTATGCAGCCATAAAAAATGATGAGTTCATGTCCTTTGTAGGGACATGGATGAAGCTGGAAACCATCATTCTCAGTAAACTATCACAAGGCCAAAAAAAGCCAAACACGGCATGTTCTCACTCATAGATGGGAATTGAACAATGAGAACACTTGGACACAGGAAGGGGAACATCACATACCGGGACCTGTCTTGGGGTGGAGGAAGCGGGGAGGGATAGCACTAGGAGATACACCTAATGTAAATGACGAGTTAATAGATGCAGCACACCAACATTGCACATGTATACATATGTAACCTTCATGTTGTGCACATGTACCCTAGAACATAAAGTATAAAAAAAAAAAAAAGATTTGACTACCCTACAGGATTTTAGACTTTCATGGGGCCTCTAGCCCCTTCGTTTTGGCCAATTTCTCTCTTTTGGAAGAGCTATACTCCTACTGTATCTAGGAAGTAACTAACTTGCTTTTGATTTCACAGGGTCATAGGTGGAAAGGACTTGCCTTATTTTAGACTACGGACATGGACTTTTGAGTTAATGCTGAAATGAGTTAAGACTTTGGGAAAATGTGGAGAGGCATGATTTGTTTTGAAATGTAAGGACATGAGATTTGGGAGGCACCAGGGGATGAACGGTATGATTTGGCTGTGTTGCCATCCAGTTCTCGTCTTAAACTTTAGCTCTTATAATTTCCCTGTGACATGGGAGGGACACAGTGGGAGGTAATTGAATCATGGGGGCAGGTCTTTCTCATGCTGTTCTCATGGTGTGAATAAGTCTCATGAGAGCTGATGGTTTTTATAAAGTGGAGTTCCCCTACACAAGCTCTTTTGCCTGCTGCCATGTAAGACATGACTCTGATCCTCATTTGCTTTCAGCTGTGATTGTGAAGCCTTCTCAGCCATGTGGAACTGTGAGTCAATTAAGCCTCTTTTAAAATATAAATTACCCAGTCTCAGGTATGTCTTTATTAGCAGTGTGAGAACAGATGAATACAAGGCCTGAGTGTACATCTGGCACCTCACGTCTACCTAGGGCCTGGTGTTCACCTGAGGCCTGATATCCACCCGGGACCTGGGCATCCACATGTGGCCTGATGTCCATCTAAGACATGGTGTTCTCCTGGGGCTGGGACATTTGTCTGGAACATTATGTTCAGCCAGGGCCTGAAGTTCAGCCAGGACCTTTGCCTGGTGTTCGCCGGGGACCTGGGTGTCAACCAGGGGCCTGATGTCCACCTGGAGTCCAGTTTCTACCTAAGGACTAATGTCCACCTGGAGCCTGAGTTAAAGGGGCCTGGTGTCAGCTTGGGACCTAAGTATTTACCTATGGTCTGGGTGTCCATCTGGGGACCTGATGTCCACTTTGGGGCTAGGTAACCTCCCGGTGACTGATGTCCACATGGGTCCTGAGGACCACCTGAGGCCTGGTATTAACCGAGAGCCTCGTATTCAGCTGGAGCCTCATGGCCACCTTGTGTGTATCAACCTGAGGGCTGATGTTCACCTGGAGTCCAGTGACTTCCTGGGCCGTGATGAACAAACCCATGGGGCCATGGCATCCACCTGGGGCCTAATGTTCAGATAAGATCTGGAGTTCTTCTGGCCTGGTGTCCACGTGGGCCCCTGGTAGTCATCAGGTCCTAGAAAAAAGAAAAACTTAGGCCCCAGGTGCATATAAGCCTACAAGTAGAAACTCAAGCCCCAGATTGATACCTAGGTTCCAGATGGACACTGGGCACAAGATGAACACCAGTCCCGGGTTGAACACTAAGCCCCAGGTGTGTACATAGTCCTCAGGTGGACATCAGGCACTAGATTGACACACAGGCACCTGCTGGCCACCTGGGTGGACAACTTGGGGGCCTGGCTATCAACGTGAGGCCTGATATACACTTTGAGCCCATTTTCCACCTGGGGCCTGATGTCTTCCCAGTGACTGGTATCCTCCTGAGGTCTGGTGTCCATCTGAAAACTGTTTATCCATGTGAGCCCTGCTGTCCACCAGGGGCTGGATGTCCCCCTGGGGTTAGATGTTCACCTAGGGCCTGGTGTCCACCTGGGGCCTGATATTCACCAGAGGCTGAAGCCAGATGTCCACCTGAGGCTTGGTGTGCACCTCAGGCCTGATATCTACCTGGGCTTGGGTGTTCATTTGGGGCCTGATGTCCACCTAAGACCATGTGTTCACCTGGAGCCTGGGTGACCATCTGGGTTCTGATGTTCAGCTGGGGCCCAGAGTTCAGCTGGGGACTGGGTCAACCTTCTGCCTGATGCACACCTGGGGACTAGGTACCCACCTGGGCTCCGGTGTTCACTGGAGCATGATAGCTACCTGGGGCCTTGTATTTGTCTAGAACCAATATGTCCATCTGGGGTCTGAGTGTCCTCATGGGGCCTGGAGATTTCCTGGGGTCTGGTGTCTGCCTTAGGCCTAAGTTTACATCCGTGGCCTGATGTCCACCTTGGGATGGATGTCCACCTGGGGATGGATATTCAGTAGGGTCCTGAGTGTCCACCTGGTGCGTGATGTCTCCCTGGGGCCTGGTGTTCATCTGAGGCTTGATATCCACCTGGGGCCTGGACATTTGCCTGGAACCTGATGTATAGCTGGTGCCTGAAGTTCATCTATGCCTGGTGTCCCCCTGGGGTCAGGTAGTCAACCGGGGCCTGAAGTCCCCCTAGAGTTCAGTGTTCACCTGGGGCTTAAAGTCCACCCAGGGCTTGGGAGTCCAAATAGGCCCTGGTGTCAGCTTGAGACTTGTATAGATAGCTGGGGCCTGGTTGTCCATTTGTGGCCTGATTTTTTACTTGGTTTTTGTGTTAATCTGGGGTCTAGTGTCCAGCTGGGGCCTAGGTATCCACCTGGGGACTGTTCTACAGCTGGAAACTACTGACTACCTGTGGCCTGGTAATCACCTACGGCTTTGTGTTGACTTAGGTACTTGGTGCCAAACTGTTGCCTGCTGTTCACCTGGGGTATGGAGTCCACCTGGGGTATATTGTCCACCTGGGGCCTGGATGTCAATCTGGGGCTTGTTGTACACCTGTATCTTAGATTTCCAGATGGGGGTGTGTTTTCTGCTTGGCTGTAGCGGTCCACCTGGGGCTTGAGTGTCAACCTAAGGCCTGATGTTTATGTGGGACCTAGGGTTCACCTGAGGCTTGATATCCACCTGGGGCCTCAATGTCCAAATGGGGCCTGATGCCCATCTGGGCCCTGAGTGTCCACCTGTGGCATGGATGTCCACTGGTACCTGATGTCCACCAGGAGCCTAATGTCCACCTAAGACCTGGTGTTCACCTGGGGTCTGATGTTCAGCTGAAGACTGGATTTCCACCTGGAGCCAAGGTATCCACCCAGGGACTGGTGTTGAACTGAGGCCTCTTGGCCACTGGAGAACAAGGTATCCACACCAGGCTTGACGTCCACCTGTGACCAGATGTCCACCTGAGTCCTGATGTTCATCTTGATCCTAGATGACCACATTAGACCTGATGTCCAGCTGGGGCCTAGGTACCCACTGGGGGCTTCCTGTTAACCTGGGGACTGGTATCCATCTGGGTCCTAACGACCACTGGGTTGTATTATTCACCTAGGGCCTGGTGTCCACTTGGGGCCCGAGTGTAAACTTGGACCTGGCACCCACCTAGGATGTGGGTGTCAAACTGGCCCCTTGGTGTGCAGTTAAGACATCATGTGAACCTGGCCTCTGAGTGTATACATGGGGCCAAATGACTACTGGGGGCCTGAATGTCAACCTAGAATCTGAGGTTTACTAGGGGCCTAGGTATCCACCTGGGGCCTGGTTTCTTCCTGGGGCCTAATGTTCACCTGAGCCTGGGTGTCAACCTGGGGCCTGATGTCCACCTGAGGACTGATGTTCACCTTTGACCTGATGTCCACTTGCAGACTGTTTATCCACTCATGGCGTGATGTTCACCTGGGGCCAAATGTCCAACTGTGACCAGATGTGCACCTGGAACCTAGGCATCCACATGGGGCCTGATATTCAGCTGGGCTGGGACCTGGAGTTCACCTGAGGCATGATGTCCACCTGAAGCTTGATGTTCATCTGGGGGCTGGGTGTCCACCTGGGGCCCGATATCCACCTGGAGACTAGGTACCCACCTGGGATCTGGTGTTCACTCGAGATTGGTGTTCAGCTGTGGCCTAATGACCACCTGGGTCATGGTGTCTACCTTGGACTGGGTGCTCACCTGGAAGCTGGTGTTCACCGGGGGCCTAGTGTGCACCTGAAGCCTGGGGGATGCACCTAGGGCCTGGTGTCTACCTGGTGTCTAGGTATCCACTTGGAGCCTAATATTCATCTGGAATCTGATATCTACCTGGGGCCTTGTAGTTACCTGAGGTCTGGGCATCCAACTAGGGCTTGAGTGTCTTCCTGGGGGTGTTAGTTTTACTGGGGACTCCTGTCTGCCTTGGACCTGGGTGTACATCTGTTGCCTAATGTATACCTTGAGAGGGATGTCAATCTGAGGACAGATGTCCTCTTAGGGTCTCAGTGTCCACCCGGTGCCTGATGTCTGCCTGGGGCCTTGTGTTCACCTGGCACCTGTTATCCACCTGGGGCCTGGGCATCCACATGGGAACTGATGTTCAGCTGGAGACTGGATATCCACCTGGGGCTTAGGGATCCACCCAGAAACTGATGTCCAACGCGGGTCTGATATCTACCTGGGGACTAAGTATCCATGTGAGGCTTGATGTTCATCTGCGGCCAGATGTTCATCTGATGCTTGATGTCCACCTTAGTCCTGGGTGTCTACTGGAGACCTCATGTCCAACTAGAGCTTAGGAACCCACTGGGGGCTTCGTGTAAACCTGGGGACTGTATGCAGCTGGGTCCTAATGATCCCCTGGGTCATATTATTCACCAAGGGCCTGGTGTCCGATTGGGGCTTGAGTGTCAACCTTAGGTCTTGTGTTCATCTTTGACCTGGTGTCCACCTGGGACTTGGGTATCAACCTGAGGACTTGGTGTCCAGTTAAGGTGTCATGATCACCTGGGGACTAAATGTCAATCTGGGGTCTGATGTAAACCTCTAGTTCAGTATCCACCTGGGCCTGGTCTTTACCTGGGGCCTGCGGTCTACCTAGGCCTTGCTGTCAACCTGGGGCTGCTAGTTCAGTATCTACCTGGGGCCAGATGTCTTCCTAGAGACTTATATTCCCTTTTGACCTGATGTCCACCTAGGGACTTGCTATCCATCCGTAGTCTGATGCTCACCTGGGGACAGATGTTCAACTGTGGCCAGAAGTGCACCTGGAGTCTGGGCTTCCACCTGGAGCTTGATGCTTAGCTGGGGCTAGGGTCTACATGGAGAATGATGTCCACCTGAAGTTCGATGTTCACCTGGGGCCTGATACCCCCCTGGTGCCCAAGTATTCTTATGTGCCTAATGTCTACCAGTTGGCCTGGTGTTCATCTGAGGGCTTGGTGTCAACCAGTGGCTTTATGTACACCTGGATTCTAGTGTCCTCCTGGGGCCTTATGTCTACCAGGAATCTGGTGCACCCCTGGGGCCCAGTATCCACCTGGAGTCTGGGTGTCCACCTGGAGCCTAATGTGGAGCTTGTACTGAGTGTCAGCCTGAGGCCTGATGTCTACTTGGGGCACAGGTATTCACCTGGGGCTTGTTGTTTACCTGGGGACTAATGTCAACCTTGAGCCTAGGTATCCACCTGGGGAAGAGTGTCCAGCTGCAGCCAGATGTCCATCTATGGCCTGCAACATGGTTATTATCCTAAGGCCTTGTCCATTTTCACACTGTTATAAAAAATTACCTGATATTTGGCAATTTATGAGGAAAAGAGGTTTTAAATGACCCTCAGTTCTGCAGGCTTAATATGGAGCATGACTGGGAGGGCTCGGCAAACTTACAGTCATGATGTAAGGCCAAGAGGAAGCAAGCCCTTTTTACCATGGGGGAGGAGGAGGCAGAGAGAATGGGGAAGTGCTACACAGTTTCAAATAACCAGATCTTGTAAGAACTCTATCACCAGAACAGCAAGTGAGAAGTCTGCCCCCGTGATTCAGTCACCTCCCACCAGGCCCCTCCTTTAACATGTGAGGATTACAATTCAACATGAGATTTGGGTGGAGACATAGAGTCAAACTATATCAGGCCTGATGCCCACCTGGAGTTGTGTCTACCTGGGGCCTAATGTAGACAAGAGGCCTGGGCATCCACCTAGGACCCCATGTTAAGATAGGGTCTGGAGTTCCTTTGGTGTCTAGTGTATACCTGGGGCCCAGATGTATATCTGGAGCCTGATGTTTCAGATGGAAACCTGGGCCCCAGGTGCTCATCAGATCCTAGGTGAAAACTCAGGCTTCAGGTGCACATCAGGCTCCAAGTGGACACGTAGGCCCCAGGTTGATACCAAGATTTCAGGTGGACTCTGGGTCCCAGAAAAACACCCCGCCCTAGGTGGACATCTGAACCTGAGTAGACATCAGGCCCCAGATGGACATCTGGCCCCAGGTAGATTCCTAGGCCCCAGGTGAATACTCAGTCTCCAGCCCTAGGGGAATTCAGTCTTAGGTGACTAAGGGCTGGTGTTTCTCTGGGGCCTCATGTATACCTGGACCCTGGGAGTGCACATGGAGCCAGATGTCTATAAAGGGCCTGAGTGTCCACTGGGGCCTGAGGTTCACCAGGAGCACAGACATCCACCTAGGACCTGGTGTCCACCTAATACCTGGTGTTCAACTAGGGCCTGGGTCACCACCTGGGATCTGATGTTCAGCTGAGGCCCAGAGTTCAGCTGGTGTACCCGTGGGGCCCAGTATCCACCTGGAGTGTCATCCTGTGTGACACTCTGTGTGACACATCCTGTGTGACACATGCCTGTGTGTCATCCTGGTACCCAATGCACTTGAGAGGACTAGGTGCCTACCTGAGTACTGGTGTTCATGTGGAACTGATGTTCAGCTGTGGCTTGATGACCAACTGGGTCCTGATGTCCTCCTGGTACCTGCTGTCCACTTGGGACTGCATGCTTACCTAGGGCCCAGTGTTCCCCTGGGGCATGGTGTGCACCTGAGACCTGGGGTCCACTTGGGGCCTGATGTACACTTGTACCTAGTATCCACTTGGGGCCTCATATCCATCTGGAACATCATGTCCACTTGGGGCCTTGTCATTACCTAGGGACTGGGCATCCTCCTGGTGCTTGAGTGTCCTCCAGGGGCCTGTAGTTCTCCTGGGGCCTGGGTGTATATCTCTGGCCTGATGTCCACCTTGGGATGGATGTCCACCTGGGGACAGATGTTCACTTGTGGCCTGAGTGTCCACCTGGTGTCTAATATCTACCTGGGGCCTGGTGTTTCTCTGAGGCCTTATATCCATCTGGGGCCTTGGTATCCATTTGAGGCCTGATGTCTACCTAAGACTTAGCGTTTAATTGGGGCACAGATTTCTTCCTGGAGCCCGATGTTCATATGGAGCCTGAAGTTCACTTATGCCTGTTGTCTACCTGAGGCCGATGTGTCAACCTGGGGCCTGATGACCACCTTGAGTTGAGTGTTCACCTGGGGCCTGATGTCTGCCTGGAGTCTGGGTGTCCACATAAGGCCTGATGTTGGCTTGGGACTGAAGTCTTTACCTAGGGCCTGGGTTTCTACTTACAGCCTGACTTCTACCTGGTTCATTGTGTCAACCTGGGGCCTGATGTCCACTTAGGGCCTAGGTAAGCTCCTTATGACTAAAGTCTATGGGGGCTGAAACCCTCCCAGACCTTGTGTTACCCTAGGGCCTGGTGTCCATCTGGGGCCTGCCTGCGACCTGGTGAA
>NW_012118199.1:296568-309791 GCF_000951035.1 Colobus angolensis palliatus | reverse complement strand
CAAACCCATGGGGCCCTGGCATCCACCTGGGGCCTAATGTTCAGATAAGATCTGGAGTTCTTCTGGCCTGGTGTCCACGTGGGCCCCTGGTAGTCATCAGGTCCTAGAAAAAAGAAAAACTTAGGCCCCAGGTGCATATAAGCCTACAAGTAGAAACTCAAGCCCCAGATTGATACCTAGGTTCCAGATGGACACTGGGCACAAGATGAACACCAGTCCCGGGTTGAACACTAAGCCCCAGGTGTGTACATAGTCCTCAGGTGGACATCAGGCACTAGATTGACACACAGGCACCTGCTGGCCACCTGGGTGGACAACTTGGGGGCCTGGCTATCAACGTGAGGCCTGATATACACTTTGAGCCCATTTTCCACCTGGGGCCTGATGTCTTCCCAGTGACTGGTATCCTCCTGAGGTCTGGTGTCCATCTGAAAACTGTTTATCCATGTGAGCCCTGCTGTCCACCAGGGGCTGGATGTCCCCCTGGGGTTAGATGTTCACCTAGGGCCTGGTGTCCACCTGGGGCCTGATATTCACCAGAGGCTGAAGCCAGATGTCCACCTGAGGCTTGGTGTGCACCTCAGGCCTGATATCTACCTGGGCTTGGGTGTTCATTTGGGGCCTGATGTCCACCTAAGACCATGTGTTCACCTGGAGCCTGGGTGACCATCTGGGTTCTGATGTTCAGCTGGGGCCCAGAGTTCAGCTGGGGACTGGGTCAACCTTCTGCCTGATGCACACCTGGGGACTAGGTACCCACCTGGGCTCCGGTGTTCACTGGAGCATGATAGCTACCTGGGGCCTTGTATTTGTCTAGAACCAATATGTCCATCTGGGGTCTGAGTGTCCTCATGGGGCCTGGAGATTTCCTGGGGTCTGGTGTCTGCCTTAGGCCTAAGTTTACATCCGTGGCCTGATGTCCACCTTGGGATGGATGTCCACCTGGGGATGGATATTCAGTAGGGTCCTGAGTGTCCACCTGGTGCGTGATGTCTCCCTGGGGCCTGGTGTTCATCTGAGGCTTGATATCCACCTGGGGCCTGGACATTTGCCTGGAACCTGATGTATAGCTGGTGCCTGAAGTTCATCTATGCCTGGTGTCCCCCTGGGGTCAGGTAGTCAACCGGGGCCTGAAGTCCCCCTAGAGTTCAGTGTTCACCTGGGGCTTAAAGTCCACCCAGGGCTTGGGAGTCCAAATAGGCCCTGGTGTCAGCTTGAGACTTGTATAGATAGCTGGGGCCTGGTTGTCCATTTGTGGCCTGATTTTTTACTTGGTTTTTGTGTTAATCTGGGGTCTAGTGTCCAGCTGGGGCCTAGGTATCCACCTGGGGACTGTTCTACAGCTGGAAACTACTGACTACCTGTGGCCTGGTAATCACCTACGGCTTTGTGTTGACTTAGGTACTTGGTGCCAAACTGTTGCCTGCTGTTCACCTGGGGTATGGAGTCCACCTGGGGTATATTGTCCACCTGGGGCCTGGATGTCAATCTGGGGCTTGTTGTACACCTGTATCTTAGATTTCCAGATGGGGGTGTGTTTTCTGCTTGGCTGTAGCGGTCCACCTGGGGCTTGAGTGTCAACCTAAGGCCTGATGTTTATGTGGGACCTAGGGTTCACCTGAGGCTTGATATCCACCTGGGGCCTCAATGTCCAAATGGGGCCTGATGCCCATCTGGGCCCTGAGTGTCCACCTGTGGCATGGATGTCCACTGGTACCTGATGTCCACCAGGAGCCTAATGTCCACCTAAGACCTGGTGTTCACCTGGGGTCTGATGTTCAGCTGAAGACTGGATTTCCACCTGGAGCCAA
This sequence comes from Colobus angolensis palliatus, assembly GCF_000951035.1. Classification (NCBI taxonomy): domain Eukaryota; kingdom Metazoa; phylum Chordata; class Mammalia; order Primates; family Cercopithecidae; genus Colobus; species Colobus angolensis. The sequence continues at coordinate 307,980 of NW_012118199.1, read as the reverse complement.
GGTATCCACCCAGGGACTGGTGTTGAACTGAGGCCTCTTGGCCACTGGAGAACAAGGTATCCACACCAGGCTTGACGTCCACCTGTGACCAGATGTCCACCTGAGTCCTGATGTTCATCTTGATCCTAGATGACCACATTAGACCTGATGTCCAGCTGGGGCCTAGGTACCCACTGGGGGCTTCCTGTTAACCTGGGGACTGGTATCCATCTGGGTCCTAACGACCACTGGGTTGTATTATTCACCTAGGGCCTGGTGTCCACTTGGGGCCCGAGTGTAAACTTGGACCTGGCACCCACCTAGGATGTGGGTGTCAAACTGGCCCCTTGGTGTGCAGTTAAGACATCATGTGAACCTGGCCTCTGAGTGTATACATGGGGCCAAATGACTACTGGGGGCCTGAATGTCAACCTAGAATCTGAGGTTTACTAGGGGCCTAGGTATCCACCTGGGGCCTGGTTTCTTCCTGGGGCCTAATGTTCACCTGAGCCTGGGTGTCAACCTGGGGCCTGATGTCCACCTGAGGACTGATGTTCACCTTTGACCTGATGTCCACTTGCAGACTGTTTATCCACTCATGGCGTGATGTTCACCTGGGGCCAAATGTCCAACTGTGACCAGATGTGCACCTGGAACCTAGGCATCCACATGGGGCCTGATATTCAGCTGGGCTGGGACCTGGAGTTCACCTGAGGCATGATGTCCACCTGAAGCTTGATGTTCATCTGGGGGCTGGGTGTCCACCTGGGGCCCGATATCCACCTGGAGACTAGGTACCCACCTGGGATCTGGTGTTCACTCGAGATTGGTGTTCAGCTGTGGCCTAATGACCACCTGGGTCATGGTGTCTACCTTGGACTGGGTGCTCACCTGGAAGCTGGTGTTCACCGGGGGCCTAGTGTGCACCTGAAGCCTGGGGGATGCACCTAGGGCCTGGTGTCTACCTGGTGTCTAGGTATCCACTTGGAGCCTAATATTCATCTGGAATCTGATATCTACCTGGGGCCTTGTAGTTACCTGAGGTCTGGGCATCCAACTAGGGCTTGAGTGTCTTCCTGGGGGTGTTAGTTTTACTGGGGACTCCTGTCTGCCTTGGACCTGGGTGTACATCTGTTGCCTAATGTATACCTTGAGAGGGATGTCAATCTGAGGACAGATGTCCTCTTAGGGTCTCAGTGTCCACCCGGTGCCTGATGTCTGCCTGGGGCCTTGTGTTCACCTGGCACCTGTTATCCACCTGGGGCCTGGGCATCCACATGGGAACTGATGTTCAGCTGGAGACTGGATATCCACCTGGGGCTTAGGGATCCACCCAGAAACTGATGTCCAACGCGGGTCTGATATCTACCTGGGGACTAAGTATCCATGTGAGGCTTGATGTTCATCTGCGGCCAGATGTCCATCTGATGCTTGATGTCCACCTTAGTCCTGGGTGTCTACTGGAGACCTCATGTCCAACTAGAGCTTAGGAACCCACTGGGGGCTTCGTGTAAACCTGGGGACTGTATGCAGCTGGGTCCTAATGATCCCCTGGGTCATATTATTCACCAAGGGCCTGGTGTCCGATTGGGGCTTGAGTGTCAACCTTAGGTCTTGTGTTCATCTTTGACCTGGTGTCCACCTGGGACTTGGGTATCAACCTGAGGACTTGGTGTCCAGTTAAGGTGTCATGACCGCCTGGGGACTGAATGTCAATCTGGGGTCTGATGTAAACCTCTAGTTCAGTATCCACCTGGGCCTGGTCTTTACCTGGGGCCTGCGGTCTACCTAGGCCTTGCTGTCAACCTGGGGCTGCTAGTTCAGTATCTACCTGGGGCCAGATGTCTTCCTAGAGACTTATATTCCCTTTTGACCTGATGTCCACCTAGGGACTTGCTATCCATCCGTAGTCTGATGCTCACCTGGGGACAGATGTTCAACTGTGGCCAGAAGTGCACCTGGGGTCTTGGCTTCCACCTGGAGCCTGATGTTCAGCTGGGGCTAGGGTCTACATGGAGAATGATGTCCACCTGAAGTTTGATGTTCACCTGGGGCCTGATACCCCCCTGGTGCCCAAGTATTCTTATGTGCCTAATGTCTACCAGTTGGCCTGGTGTTCATCTGAGGGCTTGGTGTCAACCAGTGGCTTTATGTACACCTGGATTCTAGTGTCCTCCTGGGGCCTTATGTCTACCAGGAATCTGGTGCACCCCTGGGGCCCAGTATCCACCTGGAGTCTGGGTGTCCACCTGGAGCCTAATGTGGAGCTTGTGCTGAGTGTCAGCCTGAGGCCTGATGTCTACTTGGGGCACAGGTATTCACCTGGGGCTTGTTGTTTACCTGGGGACTAATGTCAACCTTGAGCCTAGGTATCCACCTGGGGAAGAGTGTCCAGCTGCAGCCAGATGTCCATCTATGGCCTGCAACATGGTTATTATCCTAAGGCCTTGTCCATTTTCACACTGTTATAAAAAACTACCTGATATTTGGCAATTTATGAGGAAAAGAGGTTTTAAATGACCCGCAGTTCTGCAGGCTTAATATGGAGCATGACTGGGAGGGCTCGGCAAACTTACAGTCATGATGTAAGGCCAAGAGGAAGCAAGCCCTTTTTACCATGGGGGAGGAGGAGGCAGAGAGAAGGGGGAAGTGCTGCACACTTACAAATAACCAGATCTTGGAAGAACTCTATCACGAGAACAGCAAGTGAGAAGTCTGCCCCCGTGATTCAGTCACCTCCCACCAGGCCCCTCCTTTAACATGTGAGGATTACAATTCAACATGAGATTTGGGTGGAGACATAGAGTCAAACTATATCAGGCCTGATGCCCACCTGGAGTTGTGTCTACCTGGGGCCTAATGTAGACAAGAGGCCTGGGCATCCACCTAGGACCCCATGTTAAGATAGGGTCTGGAGTTCCTTTGGTGTCTAGTGTATACCTGGGGCCCAGATGTATATCTGGAGCCTGATGTTTCAGATGGAAACCTGGGCCCCAGGTGCTCATCAGATCCTAGGTGAAAACTCAGGCTTCAGGTGCACATCAGGCTCCAAGTGGACACGTAGGCCCCAGGTTGATACCAAGATTTCAGGTGGACTCTGGGTCCCAGAAAAACACCCCGCCCTAGGTGGACATCTGAACCTGAGTAGACATCAGGCCCCAGATGGACATCTGGCCCCAGGTAGATTCCTAGGCCCCAGGTGAATACTCAGTCTCCAGCCCTAGGGGAATTCAGTCTTAGGTGACTAAGGGCTGGTGTTTCTCTGGGGCCTCATGTATACCTGGACCCTGGGAGTGCACATGGAGCCAGATGTCTATAAAGGGCCTGAGTGTCCACTGGGGCCTGAGGTTCACCAGGAGCACAGACATCCACCTAGGACCTGGTGTCCACCTAATACCTGGTGTTCAACTAGGGCCTGGGTCACCACCTGGGATCTGATGTTCAGCTGAGGCCCAGAGTTCAGCTGGTGTACCCGTGGGGCCCAGTATCCACCTGGAGTGTCATCCTGTGTGACACTCTGTGTGACACATCCTGTGTGACACATGCCTGTGTGTCATCCTGGTACCCAATGCACTTGAGAGGACTAGGTGCCTACCTGAGTACTGGTGTTCATGTGGAACTGATGTTCAGCTGTGGCTTGATGACCAACTGGGTCCTGATGTCCTCCTGGTACCTGCTGTCCACTTGGGACTGCATGCTTACCTAGGGCCCAGTGTTCCCCTGGGGCATGGTGTGCACCTGAGACCTGGGGTCCACTTGGGGCCTGATGTACACTTGTACCTAGTATCCACTTGGGGCCTCATATCCATCTGGAACATCATGTCCACTTGGGGCCTTGTCATTACCTAGGGACTGGGCATCCTCCTGGTGCTTGAGTGTCCTCCAGGGGCCTGTAGTTCTCCTGGGGCCTGGGTGTATATCTCTGGCCTGATGTCCACCTTGGGATGGATGTCCACCTGGGGACAGATGTTCACTTGTGGCCTGAGTGTCCACCTGGTGTCTAATATCTACCTGGGGCCTGGTGTTTCTCTGAGGCCTTATATCCATCTGGGGCCTTGGTATCCATTTGAGGCCTGATGTCTACCTAAGACTTGCTGTTTAATTGGGGCACAGATTTCTTCCTGGAGCCCGATGTTCATATGGAGCCTGAAGTTCACTTATGCCTGTTATCTACCTGAGGCCGATGTGTCAACCTGGGGCCTGATGACCACCTTGAGTTGAGTGTTCACCTGGGGCCTGATGTCTGCCTGGAGTCTGGGTGTCCACATAAGGCCTGATGTTGGCTTGGGACTGAAGTCTTTACCTAGGGCCTGGGTTTCTACTTAGAGTCTGACTTCTACCTGGTTCATTGTGTCAACCTGGGGCCTGATGTCCACTTAGGGCCTAGGTAAGCTCCTTATGACTAAAGTCCACATGGGGGCTGAAACCCTCCCAGACCTTGTGTTACCCTAGGGCCTGGTGTCCATCTGGGGCCTGCCTGCGACCTGGTGAAGCCCTGGGGTCAAGGTATCCACCTTGGGCTTGATGACCAATTGGGGCTTAAGGATCTATCTAGAGACTGGTGTCAACCTGGAACCTGATGTGCACTTGGGGTCTGGTGTACACCTTGGGCCTGATGTCCACCTGGGCATGGGTATACACTTTGGGCCCAGTGTGCCCCTGAAGCTTGAGTGTCAAGCTGGGTCTTGATGCACACCTTTAGTCAAGTGTTTAACTGGGGCCTGATGAAATACTAGGGCCTGATTTACACCTGTAGACTGGGTATCCACCTGGAGCCTGATGCCCACCTGCAGCCAGATGTCCACCTGGCACCAGATGTCTACCTGGAATCTGGGTGTCCACCTTGAACATGATGTATTCCAAGAGACTAGGCATGCACATTAGGCCTGGAGTCTACCTGGTTCCTGATATCTACCTGAAGCTGGTATTGAACTGGGGCCTGTGTGTTCACTTGGAGCCCGATGTTCATTTGGAACCTGGTGTTCACTTCTGATGTGGGTATCCACCTGGATCCTGATGTTCAGCTGGGGAGTGGATGTAGACCTGGAACCTGATGGCCACCTATGGTATATGTAACCCAACTACCTGGGGCCTGGTGCTCACCTGGGGCCTGATACCCACCTGGTACCTGTGTGTCAATCTAGTGCCTGGTGTCCACTTGAGGACTAGGTAGACACCTGAGGCTTGGTGTTCACCTGGGGCCTGGTGTTCATCTTGTACTCACTGTCCACCTGGACCCTGCATATCATCCTATGGCCTAGGTGGCCACTTGGAGCTTTATGTGCACCTGGGGCTTGAGAGTTTCCTAGTATCTGATGACTACTGGGGCCCAGGTATACATTGGGCCTATCCATGTTGGATTTCAGGATCCAGGTGTATACCCAGGCTCCATGTGGACACCAGGCCAGGAGAACTCCAGCCCTTATCTGAACATCAGGTCCTAGGTGGATGCCCAGGCCCCATGTGTACATCAAGCCCCAGGTATACACTGGACTCCAGGTGAACACCAGCACTCAGTTGGATACACACACTCAAGGTGGACACCAGGCCCCAGGTGAATTCCTACACTCCAGGTGAACATCAGGTCTCAGGTGGACACCTGGACCTGAGGTGGATACTAGGCTCTAACTCAATACCAGGTCTCAGGTTGTCCTCAGGAACCATGTGGACATTAGTCATCAGGAGGTTACCTAGGCCCAAAGTGGACATCAGGCCCCATGTTGACACAAGAACTATTTGGAAGTCAGGCCCCAGGTAGATACCCAGGCCCTAGGTAAATACTTAGGTCCCAAGATGACAGCAGGCCCTACGTGAACACACAGAACTCAGGTGGACATCAGGCCTCAGGTGTACATCTGAGTTCATCTGGAATCTGGTGTTACAGGCTCCATGTAAACACCAGGCCTTAGGTAGATACCCAATCCCTAGGTGGATATCGGAGCTCAGATTGACACAAAGACCCCAGTAGACATGATGTACCAATGAATATCCAGGCCCCAGGTAAATACCTAGGCCCCAAAATGACACCAGGGTCTATGTGGACACACAGGCCCCAGGTAGGAAACAGGCCCAAGGTGGACACTGGACTGGACATCAGGTCCTAGGTTGACAACCTTGCTTCAAGTTGACACCAGGCCCCAAGTGAACAGCTGGACACTAGTCCCTTGGTGAATACCTAGGCTCAAGGTTGACATCAGGCCCCGTGTGAACACAAGACCCCAGATAGACACTTACGCCCTAAGTGGACATCAAGTTTCAGGTGGCTCCCCAGTCCCAAGGTTAACATCAGGACCCAGAGGGGCACCAGTTATCAAGTGGATTCCTAGTCCTCAAGTGAATATCAGGCCCTAGGTGGATACCTGGCCCCAGGTGGATACCAGGATCCTGGTAGACATCAGGTCCCAAGAAGACACTAGAACCCAGGAGTACATTAGGCTACAGATTAACACCAAGGCAACAGATGAATACCAGGCCAACTTGTGGTCATCAGGCCTGAGAAGTGTCCTTGGGCCCCAGGTGGATATCAGGCCCCAGGTGAACATCCAGCACCCAGATGAACATCAAGCTTCGGGTAGACCTCATGCCTCAGGTGAACTCCAGGCTCCAGCTGAACATCGGGCCCCAGGTGGATGCCCAGGTTCCAGGTGCACATCTGACCACAGCTGGACATTCAACCCCAGGTGACCATCAGGCCATGAGTGAATACACGGTTTCCAGGTGGATATCAGGTCAAAGGTGAATATCAGTCCCTCAGTGGACATTAGGCCCAAGGTGGACACTGAACTAGAGGTTTATATCAGGCCACATATTGACACCTAGTCCCAGATGAACATCAGGTCCCAGGTGGATACCCAGGCTCCCAGTGAATTTCAGACACCAGGTTGACATTCAGGCCCCCATTGCTCATTTGGCCTCATGTGAACTCAGACCCCAGGTGCACATGATGTCTCAACTGGACACCAACCCCTAGTTTGATACCCAAGTCCCAGGTGGACACCAGGTTCAAGGCTGACACTCAAGCCCTAAGTGAACACCAAACTCTAGGTGAATAATTCAACCCGTGTGGTCATTAGGATCCAGCTGGATACCAGTCCCCAGGTTAACACAAGGCCCCCGGTGGGTATCTAGGCACCAGCTGAACATCAGGCCCTATGTAAACACCCGGCTCTCAGGTGAACACTGCGCCCCAGGTGGACATCAGGCCCTAGGTGGACACGGGAGCCCCTGGGAGACATCCAGCCCCAGGTGGGCATAACCGTTTCCATGGATAGACCATTCCCAGGTGGACATCAGGCCTCAATAAGATGGCAGTCACCAGGTAGACATCAGGCCTCAGATGTACAGCAGGCCTCAGCTGAACCCCAGACTCATGTGGACATCAGGCCACAGGTTGACACCATGCCTTAGGGAGATACCTAACTTCAAGTGGACATCAGACCCAAAGTGGACACCCAGTCCCCAGGTGGACAATCAGGCCCCAGGCACATATCAGGCCTTAAGTGGACACCCAGGCTCCAGGTTGATATCCAGCTCCCAGGTGATCAGTAGGCCCCAGGAAGACATCAGGCCTTAGGTGAACAACAGGATGCAGTAGGTCATCAGGCCACAGCTAGATACAAGTCCCTGGTGAACATATGGCCCCAGTGGGACATAGATCTAAGGACCCAGGTGAACATACAGACCCGTGGTGGAATTCACCCTGAGGGGAACATTCGGCCCCAGGTGCACATCAGGCCCCAGGTAAATACCCAGTCCCCAGGTGGACATCAGCCCACAGGTGAACCACAGTCCTTAGGTTGATACCTGGTCCCCAGGTGGCTACCCAGTCTGCAGGGTAACATTAGGCACATGTAGGATCTCAGGCACCAAGTGGATTCCTAGGCCCCTGGTGAACATCAGACACAGGTGTCCAAGAGGCCCTGGGGAAACATAACTGTTTACAGGTAAGGAGTTGACCTGTGGGGAAGGTGAGCAGTCAGCAGCCCAGTGGGGTCCTGAGTAGGTCTTCTGGAAGGAGGAGGCTGAGGGGATGGAACCTTAAAGAAGTAACCTCACTTCCTTGGCAACAGACCCTAATGGAACTTAGAATTTTGGTAAACAGGCCAGGTGGCTCACACCTGCAATCCCAGCACTTTGGGAGGCCGAGGTGGGCAGATCATGAGGTCAGGAGTTCCAGACCAGCCTGACCAACATGGTAAAACCTCATCTCTACTAAAAATAAAAAAATAAAAAAGTAACTAGCCAGGTGTGGTGGTACACGCCTCGTGCTTGTAATTCCAGCTACTCAGGAGACTGAGGCAGGAGAATTAATTGAACCCAGGAGGCAGAGGTTGCAGTGAGCCAAGATCATGCCACTGCACTCCAGCCTGGGCAATAGAATGAGACTCTATTAAAAAAAAAAAAAAGAAGAAGATTTCTGGTAACCAGGCACCCACATCCTAGGGTCAGCCCCATAGCCAGCTAACTTGGTGGGAGATGCTCAAGAGAACAAGATGTCCTCATGCTGCATCTCCACATCTCAAGGCTGCTGCTTCAGGAATGGTAGGAGTGAGAGCCTTTCTTTTATGACGATGCCCATGTATGTTCATCTCTCACCCCAGATGCCTCTGGCCACGTGGCACAAAGCCCCCCCCAGGTACCTACCACAGGACAGGAGCCACCAGGTAGACAGCAGGTCCCAGATGGACACCAAGGCCCCAGATGGAGCTGTCAGGCCAGGCCTCACCAGTGATCCCACCAGTGCCACATCTGCACATTGTCCTTGTCCAGCTGGAGCCTCTGGAGCTCATCGAGACACAGGCAAATGATGAAGTCACCTGCAGTCTGGAAGACTTTCCAGGGTTGATGTTTTCAGGCTGAAATTCCTTTAAATTCAGTGAGGTTGTTTTCATGTTTAGAAATTCCAGTGGAAAGTGAGTGATATTGGTGACCTTTCTCCTTTTTCACCTCCTGTTTCAGGTGCAGAAATGCAGCTATTTCCAGTGCCAGCTGTTGAGCCAGTGCCAGCACCAGGGGAAGGGCCCCTCCAGGGATAGTGCTGGAGCTAGAGGCAGCTCCAGAGCCCTCCTGCCCCTGCCATGGGACTGCCCAGGACCAGCCCAGTGAGGAGCTGCCTGACTTCATGGCACCTGCTGTAGATCCACCAGCCTCAGCTCTTGAGCTGAAAGTGTGGCTGGAGCTAGAGGTGACAGAGAGGGGGTGACCAGCACAGCCCCAGCCAGCAGCTCCCTCACTGCTCCCAGTCCAGGGCTCAGTGGAAACCATGGAGGCAGAAACCAGGGTGTGCAACCTGTGCTCCTCTACCTCACTGGAGAGGGACTTCACTCATTCAGCAGAGCAGCAGCCCAGCTGCTGAAGAGCCTGCTGCTACTGTTGTTGGGGGTGTTTGCCTGCCTGCTGGAGAGCAGGAAAAGGAGCCTGTGAGCAGGGGTTCCAGCAGGTCCTCCTGCTCCCAGAGGCGGCCTCCTCCTCCAGGCATGGAGGATTGCCCTCAGCTGGTCATCTGGGTCGTTTGCCTATAATGTGCTGCCCAGGATGGGCTCTTCTTGACAGGAGGACAGGGGGTGAGGAGGCCAGGGAGCCTCCCCAAAGGAAGCTTTTAAACTCAGCAGCTACACCCCAGAATCTCCATGCCTCCACCTGCCCAAGGATTTATCCACAGCCAACTATGAATTTCGAGTTTCTGCAATAACACTGAAATAAAGCTTGACTTTTTGAAACTTCCATGACTTCTTTCACTCCCTAATACTGTAGATGGTGTTTTTGAGGTGATGTTGAAAACCTCTGCTAGTTGTGGGTTTTGTTGTGGTTCTTTGTGTGATTAAATTACCATCTGATCAAGTGATATTGAAAACCCTTCAGGTATGGCTTTTAGAAGACTTTGACCTACTTTTGCTTGTGTTGACTCTCCTTCCAGCTTTTTGGAAAGAGGGATTAAGTAGGTTCATTTCTTAGGCAGATCAATCACCTTTTGCCATCATAGTTTTAGCATCCGTTTCCAAAATTTGGTGTACAAGTTGATATGTTGGTGTTTTTAGCTAATGTGGGATTAAAACCAAATGCCATAGATGAGGAAGCTTATAAACAAATTTATTTCTCTCAGTTCTGAAGATGAAGTGGTCAGCAGATTCCAGTCTGGTGCGGGCTTGCTTCTGGTTCATAGACAGCCATGTTTCTACCATGTCCTCACATGACAGAAGGGATGAGGGAGTTCTCTATGGTGCCTTTGATAGGGGCTACTAATCCCACTCCTGTGGTCCCTGCCTTCGTGATCTAATCATCCTCCAAGGCCCCACCTCCAAATATCATCACATGGGGAATTAGATTTCAACACTTGAACTTGAGGGGGACAATAACATTTGGTTTATAGCATCAGGTTACCCAGAGCCTGGTGCACTCAGAGGAAATCCAAAATCTTCTATAAGTATTTGCTGGTCCCCTTTGGGCTTAGGGAAATCTTAAATTGCAGCTCTTGATTCAGCTTGGTCCAAGCTTAAATTCTGCATTTGCCTGAACTACATGGAAACATAACTTGTCCATGGGACAGATGGAAGTTTAGATGCAACTGACCATTTGAGTTTTAGGACAATTGATGGAAGAGGGCTTGGCATCTGGATGAGAAGTGGAGGGAGAATAGAACAAAGGCGCAGAAGGAGAGTGAGCACAATGAGAAAGGGGAAGAGGGACATCTGGTCATAAGGGCCAACTGGAGGTCAGGGAAGGTAACTTTCTTTGAATTTTAAACTCAGACCACATATCACATCAGAATCACCTGAGGGAGATATTTTCAATGCATATATCTGGGTTTCTTCTCTTGGAAATTTTATTTCTTAAATCTTGAGTTGTGCCAATTTATCTGTATTTATCATAAGAATTTTGGATAATTCTTACTTACCCAGAACTCCAGGTGATACCTCACCAGAGAGACTGCTACACTGTGGTGCATTGGCAAGACTCTTATTGCTGCTGAATTGTTTTATCTCATACCCAATTGAAAGTAAAGGATACAAAGTGCTTAGGTTGAACAGAAAGTCCTCTGCCATAGGGAACATCTTCAGCAGCCACACTAGCAGAGGGATGGGTGGTAATGGTGGAGTGGATGGCTCTTCACTTCTGACAGGGTGTCTGCTTATGTGTTAAACAAAATAGCACGGTGTATATTTCATTAAGAAATCTGCTAAAAGGGGGGGCGGAGCAAGATGGTCGAATAGGAACAGCTCCAGTCTCCAACTCCCAGCGCGAAGGACACAGAAGACCTGTGATTTCTGCATTTTCAACTGAGGTAATGGGGTCATCTCACTAGTGAGTGCCAGACAATCGGTGCTGGTCAGCTGTGGCAGCCCGACCAGCGAGAGCTGAACCAGGGCGAGGCATCGCCTCACCTGGGAAGCGCAAGGGGGAAGGGAATCCCTTTTCCTAACCAGGGGAACTGAG
>NW_012118199.1:291127-291668 GCF_000951035.1 Colobus angolensis palliatus | reverse complement strand
AAGACTTGGAATCAACCCAAATGTCCATCAGTGACAGACTGCATTAAGAAAATGTGGCACATATACACCATGGAATACTATGCAGCCATAAAAAATGATGAGTTTGTGTCCTTGTAGGGACATGGATGCAGCTGGAAACCATCATTATTAGCAAACTATCACAAGAACAGAAAACCAAACACTGCATGTTCTCACTCATAGGTGGGAATTGAACAATGAGATCACGTGGACTTGGGAAGGGAAACATCACACATTGGAGCCTATTATGGGGAGGGAGGAGGGGGATAGGATGGCATTGGAAGTCATACCTGATGTAAATGACGAGCTGATGGGTGCTGACGAGTTGGTGGGTGCAACACACCAACATGGCACAAGTAAACATATGTAACAAACCTGCACGCTGTGCACATGTACCCTAGAACTTAAAGTATAATAAAAAACAAACAAACAATTTTCTCCCATTCTGTAGGTTGCCTGTTCACTCTGATGGTAGTTTCTTTTGCTGTGCAGAAGCTCTTTAGTTTAATGAGATCCCATTTGT
>NW_012118199.1:273875-289427 GCF_000951035.1 Colobus angolensis palliatus | reverse complement strand
AAGAGTATTCTTAAAACAATGCTAAGTATTAATTTTGAGCGTATCAAATTCTATAATCTGAGCTCTTGTTAGAACAATTCCACCTATCCATTCCTTAAGATTTTTCTGTATAAAGCAATACATGTGTTGTGGTATTTGTAACAGACCTCAAATGCATTACATTGGATTTAGCTCATTGTAAAGTCTTGTCAACATATACTTTTTAATAAAATCAGTTCTGTGAAACCAAAACAAACAAACAAACAAACAAACAAACAAACAAACAAAAATGTAAAATGTAAAACTATAGAACTTTTAGAAAAAACATAGAATAATATCATTTACAGTTAAGATATTATGAACTGAATTGTGTCCCCCATCTTAAATTCATATGTTAAAGACCTAATCTTCAATGTAACTGCATTTGGAGATAGGAGATAGGATAAAGTTTAATGCAATCATAAGGGTGTGGCCCTGATCTAATAGGATTGGTGTCTTTATAAGAAGAAGAAGAGACACCAATAGCAGTCTCTTCTGCCATAACACACACACAGAGGAAAGGCCATGTGAGGACACTGATGATGCAGCTATCCATGAGCCTGAAAGAGATGCCTTACCAGAAACCAACTCTGCCGGCACTTTGGTCTTGGACTTCCAGTCTCCAGAACTACGGGAAATTAAATTCTGTTAAGCTTCCTAAGCTGTGATATGTTTTCATTGTAGCCCTTATAGATGAAAACATAAGGACCAGCAAATAGTCTTAGACTTAACACCAAAAGCAGGGTCCATGGAATGAGAGACTTTCACTACTTACCTATTGCGTCTCTTTAGTATTTGTACTATGTACATATACTACTTATTTAAAAATAAAAATAAATTGATTTTATCTTAACTATAATAATAATTACATTAATTATAATTATATTATTAGGTATAATACTTATTAATTTTTTATCAAATTGTGATGTAGAAATTAGTGATCTGCTCTAATGTTTCACTGTGGACTGAAGACTTTTTTATTCAACTTGGTTGCTTAATAAATTCTTTTCTTTTTTGTTGGGTGTCTCTCAACACTTTTGTATGGCACAGTCATTTGCCTTTCTTAAAAGCTTTATGGGCTGGGCATGATAGCTCAGACCTGTAATTCCAGCACTTTGGGAGTTCAGGGTGGGCAGATTGCTGGAGATTAGGATTTCTAGACCAACCTGGGCAACATGGCAAGACCCAATCTCTATTAAAAATACAAAAAATTAGCTGGCATGGTGGTGGATACCTGTAGTCCCAGCTATTCAGGAGGCTGAGGTGGGAGGATTCCTTGAGCCCAGGAGGCAGAGATTGCAGTGAGCCAAGAATGCCCCAGTGCACTCCAGCCTGGGCGACAGAGTGAGACCCTGTCTCAGAAAGAAAAGAAAAACTTCACGATTCTCAAATACAGTCATGATATCATCACCATTTCTCAAAAAATTATTTTAAGAAAAATGTACATTTCTCTGTACACTGGAATCTATAAAATATTTATGAAAGAAGTTGAAGATAATAATACATTAAAAGATATTCAATTTTTTGCACTGGAATAATTAACACTGTTAAAATGCCAATACTATCTAGAGTAATCTATAGATTCAAGACAGTCTTTATCAAAATTCCAACGACATTTTTTACAGAAATAGAAGAAAAATCCTAAAACTCATGTAGAACCTTAAAAGACTTCAAAGAGCCAAAGCAATCTTGAGGAAAAAGAATAAAGCTAGAGGCATCACGTTTCCTGATTTTAAAACATACCACAAAGCTTTCATAATTAAAACAGTCTGGTATTGGCATAAAACCAGACACAAACTAATGGAATATAATAGAGAGCCCAGTAATTAACTGAATTTCAATAATGGTGCCAAGAACACACAGTGGGGAAAGGAGAGTCTTTTCAAATAAATTGTGTTGGAAAAACTGGATAGCCACATGCAGAAGAATAAAATTGGACTCATATCACACCATATAAAAAATCAACTCAAAATATATTGAAGACTTACATGTAAGACCCAAAACTGTAAAACTACTAGCAGAAAACATAAGGAAAAGTTTTTGAGGTAGGTCTTTGCAATTAGTTTTTGGATATGACTTCAAAAGCACAGTCAATTAAAGCAAAGATATACAAATGGGACCAAACTGAAATGCTTCTTCACAGCAAAGTAAACAATAAACAGAGTGAAGAGGCAGCCCATGGAATGGTAGGTAATATTTGCAAACTATACCTAATCAACCTCATAAGGGGCTAATATCCAAAATATGTAAGGAACTTAAACTATAGGAAGAAAACAAATAATGTAAAATGGGCTATGGACCTAAATAGACATTTACCAAAAGCAGACATACAGGTAGCCAACAGATATTTGAAAATAGTGCTCAACATCATTAATCCTCAGGGAAATACATGTTAAAATCATACCAAGCTATTGCCCCACACCTGTAAGGATGGCTATGATCGAAAAGATATGCATGGGGGAGGATGTGGAGAAAAGAGAAACCAGCATGCTATTGGCAGGAATGTGAACTAGTACAGCCATCGTGGAAAAGTATGGAGGTACCTCAAAAAGTTTAAAAGAAAACTACTATATGACCCAGCAATCCTACTTTTGAGGATATTTTCAAAGGAAAAGAAATCAGTGCCTTGAAGAAATACCTGCACTCTCATATTTATTGCAGCGTTATTCACAATAGCCAAGATATAGAAGCAACCTAAGTGTCCACAGATAAATGTATAAAGAATATGTCATATATGTACATAATAGAATATTATCCAGCTTTTATAAAGAAAGAAACCATGTCATTTGTGACAACATGGATGGAACTAGAGGATACTATGCTAAGTTACAGAAAGACAAACACTGCATGATCTCATGTATATGTGGAATCTGAAAAAGTCAAACTCACTGAAGTAAAGAATAGAATGGTGGTTACAGGGGCTGGCCAGGGCACTGGGGGGATTGGGGAGAATTTAATAAATGGAGACAAAGTTTCATTTATGCAGGTTGAATAATTCTGGGATTCTTATGTACAGTGTGATTACTGTAGCTAATAGCAGTGTATTATATAGTTGAAATTTGCTAAGAGTAGATCTCAGATGTGGTCAACACACACAAAAAATATAATTATATGAGATGATAGATGTTTTAATTAGCTTGACTGCAGCAATTGTTTCACAATTTGTACACATATAAAAACATCATGTTTTATGCCTTAAAATATATAATTTCTATTTGTTAATTATACTTCCATAAAACTGGAAAAGAAAGAACAAAAACTATTTTTTCATTGGTATTTTTCCTGTTTCTCTGAATCCCTAGATAAGTGGCCCTTAATTCCTCAACTGTATGAGGCCCATGTGGATACCAGTGAAAAGTCTCAGCCCCTGGGAGGCATCGTGCAGGCAGCTGTGACTCAGGGCACCCGGGCTGAGGAAGGCATCTTCATTCTGGACAAAGGGACTTTAAGGCAGACTCTGCAAGAAACACCAAGCAACTATGGAGTGGGAGCCACATAAAGTAAACAGCAGGCGAGCTACATCAGCCCCATGTGCATGGAGGGCTTGGCAGTTTCTTGCAAGCGAGGCCAAATGGTCCTAAAGCCTGGCAGAACTGGGCAGGAGGCAGGGGAAGAGGAGAGACTTGGCACTGGAGCCCTGCTGTAGCCCAGGAAGGGGGTGCCTCAGGCCTGTCTCAGACCTGGAGGAGGGCAGTGGGACAGGGGAGTGGAGGGAGAGTGGCCAGGCCCAGCCCTGGGGAGCCTGGACAAGGAGGGTACATGCGAACTCTGTGCAGTGTGGCCACCCTCAGCTCTGCTCTGAGTTACAGGCTCACTCCGGGTGCTGGATCCTTGGGGGTCCAGGCAGGAGTCAACCAGGGAGGTGCATTTGTCTTCCAGGCATGATCTGGTGATCACATGGGTGAAGATCAAAAAGGGGAGAAAGGCAAGTGGATGCACCTGAGAGAGCCTCCAAATTGCCATTGGCAAGGCTTGCCGAGGATTTAATTAAGCAGATGAATGAGAGGGAGAACTAATGCATGGCACAGGGGGATTGGGCTTGGGTGGCTGAGTGGGTGGGGGTTGTCCTTTAATGAGACAAAATGGAGATGAAACAAATCTGGAAGGAGAAGCTGGAAGTATGTTTTGGGCAACGGTCATTTGAGATGTCAGGTGAGCAATAGGGCATGAGACTGTAGTGCAAGGGCAGGGCTGGACCTCAGGCTGGGGAGGGAGCAGCAGAGAGATGAGCTCTGTGAATGCATTTATTCACACAGGCCAGTGAGGCTTGGCCATGACCCTGAGCCCCATCAAACTCTCCTTGTCTAACTAGGGTAGAAGTGGGGCTCACAGGAAGCCAAGAACAGTGCCTCTTTTGAAAATGAAGGTGCCGCCTTCCCCTTTGAAATGAACCTCTGATGGAGATCTTAGCCTCACCCAAGGGGCCTGGCTTCCCCAACCTTCCCTCTTCTATGTGAACTTGCTGTCTGTCTCTGCTCCCTTGTCCCCTCTCCCCCTCTCTCTTCCTCTTTGACCTCTCAGGAGGCACAAGTGCATTTTTTTGGCTTTAGACAACAACATACTTAAGAAGATGTTTACTCTCTCCTAAAATACTGACAATCACCTTGGAATCAGGCTTGGGCTACCTGGGGACTTGAGCTACTTCAGTCAGCACTTTGGAGCATGTTCAGAGAGAGTGGAAATAAGTTCTGCTCCACCAGATGTTAATAGCGTTTCTGTTTCAGCTAAGCCCAGCAAACGTATTTAGAAAATGGCCAGGAAAAAAAAAATTCTTCAATCTCAGTCAGCCAGGCAGCACATGCCACGTGCATAATTTTACCTTTCATCAACAAATGAAAATCCTTGGCTCCTTTTCACCAATTTTGCCACTTGTTCAGCCCACCTGGGATGTGCACAGCTTTTGACATGTCTTAAAGTAAGTTTGCTTTGCAAAACTGATGAGCATTTAGGATAAGAAAGACAGGAGTCATGAGAGCCGATTGTACACTGAGAGCTCGCTGTGTCCAGTTAAACCCAGTGGCTGGAGCAAGTCACAGGTCTGGTCATGGGCCCGCACTGGCCAGCTGTCTACACTGCCATGGCCCGTGTGTTTGCACTAGGGTTTTAGAGTGATCTGATGCTCTCCTTTGCTTCTGCATGAGGAAGACTATGCCACAAGGTCCTGGCTGCCCCAGGGCACCCCTGCCTGTGTCCCTTCAGCACCCAGTGCAGCCAGCAACAGCTAGAGGTTGTGATATGAGACTTTATTCAGTGAATCCAAGATGATGCCAATAAACACCTTCCTTCCCAGTGGCCTCTTCAGTTCACCAGAACACTAGGAGTGCCCGAGCCCCATGCTTAGCCAGGCCAGGAGCTGAGAAGCTGAGCTGTAGTGCAGGCTTCAGGGCAAATGGGAATGAGTCTTTGGCAGCACTCAGCATCTCTTTGTTTTCATGGCACCCTTCAAAACTAAATGCTAAATTACTTCTGGGCAATGAGTAACACCTCTCTTTGTCTACAGATAGATGGGTGGGGTGATGGAGGCAGTTGGAGAAACCAGAATAAATAGAAAAATTATATTTTAATATGCTCAAGTCACTTCAGTCCCTAATTTTTACCTCTGTTGGGTTATTTGGCACTAGAGCCCTTGACTTCCTCTTACATATGCAAGAAGCCACGATCCACCCATTATTTCACATCTCAGGTGCAGTCATCTCTGTGTTGATCCACTGTGGACCTGCCAAGGGCTGTGTGACACTGTGGCGGCTGCAGAGGCTCTGTGCAAGCACCGCAAGTGATAGTGCGTGTGGGCCCACAGATCAGCCCAGGTAAGCCACCTGTCTGCAAGATGAGGTCTTGCTTTCCTCCAGCTATCAAGGAGCCTCACAGTAAATCATGTGTTGTTCCGAGCCAACTTTTTAAACATTTGGTAAATATCTAATGAAGAGTTCATGTGCCAAAAAAGGGTGTTTTTTTTTATTATAAAGGTGTACTTCTTCACTGGGAGTTCGTAATGGAATTCCAGAGCAGGCTGCATGTGGCATCACTATCTGGTGGTCTGCCAGAAACATCCATGGAGTCCAGGAATGGGTCCAAAGTGTGAGCAGGGCATCTGGGGGTGCTCTGTCAGTTCAGGGGCCATGGCTGAGCAGGCAAGCATGCATGTGGGCTGTGTATTCTGAGAGGGCCGTCCAGCATGTGCAAGCCCTAGAATCTCAGAACAGGGTCTGCTGGCTCCACTCCCTATCCTCTGTCCCCCCTCATCTGTGGTGTGAGTGCCCAGAGGCATGGTGTGCAGGCGCAGAGCTGGGATGGGAAATCCGCATGGGGTCCCAGCCTCCAGTCGTGGATCCTGTCTCTCTGAGGCCACTTGATGGGATGGCATGAAGCCAGACACACTTCATCGAGGCGTGAATGCTTGCATATGATTGGGTTAGGGCTAGGCCCACAGAGACTCAGTTTCCTCTTCTTTAACCATCACACCTGTCTTGAAGCAGTGACAGGGGCTGAGATGTGATCCCTTCCCAGGGTTGGGTGCATGGTCACTGCCCAGTAAAGGCCAATTCCTTTCTGTCCCTAGTGACCACATGTCATCCCACTAGGGGAGTCTGTGACCATCTCTCTTGGGGTGCCAGGCTCCGATCTGCTCTAGGATAGCAGTGTCCCCATAGGAACCCTACAGTGCCAACACTGACAGATCCTGGGATAGGGAGTGAGACTTACCCCTTTCTGAGCACAGACCACAGGTGTGCCCCACACCATCCAAAGGGAGAGGAAAGACCATCAAGGCAGGAAGTGCAAGCTGGAGCTCCCACCTTGGATCTAAGTTCTCCTTCGGGCATTTAAAATTCCACACTCTGAAGACGGAGCATCCTGCTCCAGGATTTCCTGACCTTTGCTTGGCGACCAACACCCTCACTATGAAACCTTTTTTTGAGTGGTCACCAAGCACCTCCCAGCCCTCCACCCTTGTCCTCGCTTCCTCCCGCAGGGAGAAATGAGCCCAGTTTCCACCACACCATCCCCTTGGCTCATGAGGAGAGTGTTCTGGAAAAAACTGATTTCCTCTCCAGCTGCAGATGTTGTGCTGCTGTGACTTGTTCTTGCATTGCTGGAAGTATTGGGCACTGCCCTCCATTTCTGATATACAGAGCCAAGTAGTGTGGACCAGATGCAAACTTTGCTTATTAATGGAAAGATCATTAAGAATGATCCACTCTGATGGTCATGGGGTGACCCCCATCTCCATGTTGCCATGTATCTCCATTAAGTACTCACTGTAGGCAGAGCAGAGTCAGGTCATGGTGGGAAAGGGATGGAAGAAATTGAAGAGGAACCTAAGAATGATTAAAGTTCCAACATCTTGTGAACACACAATAAAATGTTTATATGACAATATGTCAGCAACTGCAAGTGATATAGTAAAGGAAAAAAAAAGAAATGTATTACTTAGGGTGTATAGGGGGATGAATAGATTTGGGCAAGGTTGATTAATCAGGGGAGGCTTTTGAAGGAGCTGAATTTTGAGCGAGGTCTTTAAGAAACAGACGTGAATTGGCAATGCCAGGAGTACAATGCAGACATGCTAAGATAAACATAGCCCCACACAGTGGGTCCATAATATCTCTGTTCTCTCTTTGTGTGTGTGACTTCCCACCTACAAAATAGAAGATTGTGCTTTAGTTAAGTTTACACACAAACTCTCATTATAGTCCTATATTCAGCGACTCAGCTTTCTGAAAACTTTTTGGCTGAAACTATTTAGTCTTGTGATTTGTTTTGGTGCTTTTTGTCCCAAAAAAGGTGATTTTGTGTGACTGCTTAAGAGTGAACAGAATTGTGTTTTATTTTTGAGTCATGGAGAGGATATTTAAAAAATAGTCTCTGCAGAAATGCAAATCAAAACCACAATGAGATACCATCTCACACCAGTTAGAATGGCCATCATTAAAAAATCAGGAAACAACAGGTGTTGGAGAGGATGTGGAGAAATAGGAACACTTTTACACTGTTGGTGGGATTGTAAACTAGTTCAACCATTATGGAAAACAGTATGGCGATTCCTCAAGGATCTAGAACTAGATGTACCATATGACCCAGCCATCCCACTACTGGGTATATACCCAAAGGATCATAAATTATTATACTACAAAGACACATGCACACATATGTTTATTGCGGCACTATTCACAATAGCAAAGACTTGGAATCAACCCAAATGTCCATCTGTGACAGACTGGATTAAGAAAATGTGGCACATATACACCATGGAATACTATGCAGCCATAAAAAAGGATGAGTTTGCGTCCTTTGTAGGGACATGGATGCAGCTGGAAACCATCATTCTTAGCAAACTATCACAAGAAGAGAAAACCAAACACCGCATGTTCTTACTCATAAGTGGGAACTGAACAATGAGATCACTTGGACTCGGGAAGGGGAACATCACACACTGGGGCCTATCATGGGGAGGGGGGAAGGGGGAGGGATTGCGTTGGGGAGTTATACCTGATATAAATGATGAATTGATGGGTGCTGATGAGTTGATGGGTGCAGCACACCAACATGGCACAAGTATACATATGTAACAAACCTGCACGTTATGCACATGTACCCTAGAACTTAAAGTATAATAATAAAAAAAAATAAACACATAAAAGCCACTATTACATCAGGTAAAACATCTGGAATGGTGGAAACATAAGCCCTCCATCACTTTAACCAAACACTGTGTCTCTTAAGCCAATCACATTCCTTTCTCCACGTCTTGTTTATACCATCCCTTCCTTTAAAAAAAATTCTTACTTATGTAAATGCTACCCTTTCCAAAGCCGAACTTAAGGTTTTCTTCCACTGTGGAGACTTCCCAAATCAATTCTGGTTCTCTGTGCTCTCTTCCTACTCTGAATTTTGGTAACTTTTAACATATACATTAGCTATTTGGTCTTTATTCTATATACTTACATAGAATTCTATATTCTGTAGACTTACTTTCCTAATGCATGGCTTGTCTGTTCAAATTGACTCGTGAGATCCTGGAAGAACATATTTCTAGCATCTAGCCCAATATCTTGCCCAAAGTAGTTGCTAAATACAGTTTGAATCATATGTATTTTGATGTCAATGAGTAGGGTAATAGAACTCCTGAAGGAAGAAAAGTATTTGGCAGATGCAGATATGGAATGTATTTGTGAAGAATGGGGAAGAAGATGAAAGAGAGGAAACCCAAAGGCAATTATCTTTTTAAAGGAAGGTTTATAAATATACATTTGATGTAGAAAGCCGAAGAGAGCTGCTGGAAGAATTATGGAACTGTAGTTCTGATCAGAAAGATGGTTTTCCTATTTAAAGTAGTTTTAAAAAGAAGATAAACTTAACAGTTTATAAATCACATTTTCAGCCATCTTAATCAATCTTCGTAACAATCCTGGAGGTAGGTATTATCTTTATTTTGCAAAGGATGAAATTAAGACTTGAAGAAGTTAAGCACATATTAAATGGCAGAGCCAGTATTCAAACCTAATCTAAGAGCTCCACAGATGCTACTATGCTTTTCCTAATTCAATATATTAATAAAACCAGAATTCTGTAAGTAACAAACAGGGATACAATTATTTATCACTTCTAAACTAACATTGTTTTGTGGTTATGAACTCAAAGGATTCACAGAAATTCAAGCCACTTTGTTTAAATTCATGAGAAAGATAAGTTTCTATATAGATAGCTATTTATTGACATGGTATGGCATTTTGAATTTGGAGTTTCTTTTAAAAATTAATGTTTGGCTATGTTTATTTTTATGTTGTTTTGAGCACAACTCTGTTACCTCACTGTTTCATTTACTTCAGTCTGCATTATAGCGAAATGAGAAGAAATAAAGCAGTTCTAAAAAAATAAAAATAAAAAAATAAAAAAAAATGAAAACCCATCTTATTCTCATTCTTCCTCCTTCCCATTCAACTTTTCTATCCTCTTTTAAGTCTGTACTATGTTGTAATCAGAAAACACATTCAGCTGAGAAGCAAAGACTGGCAACAGTGTTATTGATTTGAGCCCAGGCACACTGATGGGGTTGGTTGGCCTGGGCAGGTCTGGGAGAAGTTGGAGAACAGCTTCCAGAGTTTGGCTGGGCAGGTGCCCCTCAGCTAGAATATGACCCATCTTTAAGCCTATGGAGAACTCTGTGGATATCACAGCAGATGATATTTAAGTCCTCTGGGTCTCCCTCACTGGGCACAAAGGTGTGATGGTTTCCTCTATTCAGGTGTGAGGATACAGGGATTCAGGAGGCAGTCGGGGGGGCAGAGGGTGCTGCTTGAAGTCAGGTGGTGATACTCTCCTCCCACCTCCAGGAGCTGGGGCATCCCTTGGGTCAGGTGAGAAGGGCAGAAGGAGGCATGAAGTCTTCGTACGCCAAATTCTCATGCTGCAGCAGAGGCTCTGAGGCCATGGTAGGCAGCGAGGGCCCCACCCTCATGCAGACAACTGGTCACTTCAAATTCCCACCTGGAAACAGGATACTGAGTTTGGTTTCAGGAGACAGCTGACCTGACCACATCCTCCCACAGTGGCCTAAGCTACTGTCTGTCCATCTTCCCTCAGGCTGAGGCAGCAGTGGCTGGACTTTGCCACTGTGCTTCTCACACCTGCTTTTGGTTTTGTGTGATCATTTGTGTAAACAGCACACAGTTCCATGCGTGCTGAGATTTCTACATCCATGTGTCTTAGTTTGGTTTTCCTGGAAACAAGGGTGAAGGTGGTTACTGTGGGAGGTAGTCCCAGGGTGTGAGCTGGGAATGGACAGGGAGGAAGGGGTGTTATGAGTTGCCCACTTGGTGGCTCTGTGAGACTCTGGGTGCCAGAACACAACATGAACTGCAGACTTCCTACCACAAGCAGGGTTGGCTCCCAGCACCTCAGCCTGTCTCCAGCAGGGTGGGAGGCCCCGGATGAGACTGGAGGCTCAGGATCCCTGGAAGCTTCTACCACGGTCCAAGGAGACACCAGGCCCTGACCAGGCTGCCACCATGTGTGTTTAACCTCGTATGTGTTCAATACACTCCTAACAAAAGGCTATCAGAAACTTAAACTAAACAAATTTTACTGTGCAATAATTTTGGGAAATGGCTAACTTTTCATGTGCACCCGGAACATAATGATACTGTTACAGGAGACTAAAATATTTGAAACAATAGAATATTATTTCAAACAATCTCCCTTCAAGGGCAGAGACCAAGACTATCTTCAATTGGTGTCACTGACAGAGCTGGCATAAAAATGGAAGTTTTAAAGACTGAGTTTAGTTCAATATACCAAGGTGTTGATCTATCTCTGTATATGATGTGGGCATTTTCTGTATGCTTAGTTTCTTACCGGCTGTTGAGTTTTTGGTTTATTGACTCAAAAGTCACTTCCAGGGCACACTTCACAGAGGCAATGTTGAATGCACAGCCCGTGTGTGTGGTCGGCCTACTCCCGCTGCAGCAGGCGGCCCTCTGGATGGACATCTTGCCTGTGAGGCCAGCAGCTGTAACAAGAACAGAGCGAGGATTGATGATGCTGAGCTGAATGACAATGGAGCAAATCAGTGCTTATTTTAGCACAGTAAGTACACAGCAGCCATTGAAAACCTAAGGTAGGGGTTTCCAAACTTTTTTTTTTAGCCTCAGACTTAAACTCAAAATAAATCTTGCCTAGAAATTCAAACAAACAAGATAGATAAATCAAGGCTCTTCCCTCTGAGGCAGGCCTGGGGGTCAGAGCAAGGACACCCTCTCCTCCTGGGACAGCCCCTCCAGGGCTTGACGGAGCCACGTCAAGGGACAGTTGGAATCACAGGCCTGAGAACCTCTGTTGGGGATGGCAGCTCAACAAAGAGAAGGCCCCAGGCTTGGGCCAGTTTTACACAATGGGCAGCTGAGACAGAGGGACACCTGCATCCTGCCTGGCTTCCTCCATCCAAGGGCGACTGCTGACATGTGTCCCCATCTCCTTGCACTGCCCTGGGCATCCACTGCCCTGCAAGGCCTCTGAGGACAGAAAAGGAAGAGAGCTATGAGGCTGATGTGGACACAGCTCCATCCCCCGTGGCTCCTTCAGGGCCAGGTCCTGCTCACAGTTCACCAATGGAGGTTACAGTCCCACCCTGTGAACCTCAGCAAATGTCACTCACCAAATACTCAATGCTCAAGAGGTGGCCAGCCTGTCCGGAACCTCCTGTGCTGAATTCAAACTCAGGATGGGAAAGGTGGAACCTCTGAAATACGCAGCAAGAGCCCTGAGCTCTGGAGGTCTGACAGGCGGCAAGCCCCTGAAACCCCAGTTTTGCTTAGAACTAGCCCTGAACTTGAACGTGTGCAAGCACTCAAGGCAGGGGTGGACCAGCACACACCTGCAGAGGCTGTAGTTTAAATATATATGATGGATGCACATGATGTACACACACAATGTATACACACATGATATACACACACAAGACATCTACACACACAATGTATACATACAGCATATGCACACATGACATCTACACACATGATGTAAATGCATCTGGTGAGTGTGATCCATACATGTGATGTAGAAACACATGTACACACATGCAGCATACATGCACATGACATCTACACACACAATGTAAATGCATCTGGTGAGTCCACACGTGGCATGTACATACATGCCTTGCATATACAACATGGCACATACACACATGATATATACACACATGATGAGTTAAAACCAGGCAGGAAATTGCCTGAGGTAGCCCAGCTGGAGGAGGCCTTTGAAGCCAAGCACAGGACCCTCTATTAAACAGTAATGACACCAATGGTCACAGTGCATCTGGTGCGTGGTGGAGGAGAAGGGGCTCCATCCCTGGCATCCCCTTTGGTCACAGAAATGCTGGTGCACAGTGGTGGAGAGAGGGATTCATCCCTCACATCCCCTTTGGTTACAGAAATGCTGGTGCACAGTGGTGGAGAGGGCATTCCATCACTCACATCCCCTTTGGTCACAGAAATGCTGGTGAATGGTGGTGAAGAGGGTGCTCCATCTCTCACATCCCCTTCGCTGATGTTTGCCTTAATTATGTGGTTGCATCCACAGAACTACTTTTGGATTCTGTGACTCAAAGAAATGTGAAATTAAAAAAATAAGTCTGCAAAAGTTCACCTGGCTTTCAATCAAACCTGTCTTTACTTCCACCCTCACCCCTCCTAAAATAAAGAAAGAAAAGCTATTGGGTGAAGTGTGGCTCCAAGTCTGAGATAGGGATCAGCCCAGATGTCCAGCAAGCCCAGCCAGACAGTTGGAAGCACTGTCGAACTGTAGCAGGGACTCACAGGAAGGCTGTGCCCTCAGCCACCCTCTGCAGGTGTGTCATCAAGAGGTGGGGATCTTCCAGCACCCACAGACCAAATGTTAGCAGAAGGTCTCACAAGCTCCAATGCAGTGCCAGGTCTTTTTCATAACATGAAAGCAATAATAGAGTTTGTTTCTGCAAGAGCGGCTGCAACAGCCGAGCAGTCTCCATGGGACACGTGTGGGACAGGCATGCCGTGCTGTGCACATTCACACGTGTGTACAAAGCACCGTGTTCTCTCACACACTTCACACCAAGGATTACCAGCTCATTTGCTGAGGAATGGGTGACTGACAGTTTCCTGTTTAGGGGACCTGGGGCTATTTGTCCCTGTTGACTTACAGCTAGGAGGAAAATCTGGCACAAGGAGTGTGTGAGATGAGCCCCACACCTGGTTGAGCACATCTGTGAGGGCACGTACACTGCAGCCCACCTCACCACCTTGGCCAAGGCCTCCAGGTACCAGCAGCCTGGCAGGCAGCTCCCATGGCTTTGCAAGACCTGCAGCTGCAAAGCCAGAGCTAGACCTGCCAGCAGACACAGAGGTACTCTGCTTGCTGGGAGGATGCATCTGAATTATTTCCGTTTGCCAACCACCTTGTCTCTAAGAATGTGAGCAAGACTGTGGCTGACTTCCCATTGGTGGAGCAGAAGGCTCTCCCCATGGTCATGCTGGGGGTACAGATATGCCATCCCCTTCCCAGATAAAAATGCAGACCTCCATAGTTTGGCATCAGAGTAAAGACAGAGCTGGGACTTGGGCAATCCACAAACCACACAGGCTTCTGGTCCTGCCCTTTCTTGTGCATTAGAATTCAAGATAGGACAACCTCATGATATTCTCACACATGCTTTGGGGAACTCAGTTGCCTTGTCCACAGGTGAATTCAATAAGATTCCTAAATATTCCTTGAGGTATTGCTTCACAGCTGGCTACTTTTCCAAATTTGTTTTCATAGCTCTTCTGCCCACTTTCATTTGAGATGGGATTATGCTCAGATTCAGTGGGGGCAGCTCCACTGGCCACTTAGCTTTGTTTCCCTCCTTAGTGCTTTCAAGGGATGTGTGCAGTCTCCATAAAGCAGTGAAAGGATTATTTTTGGCCTCTCAAAGGAAGGGAAATTTGAAAAAAAATTCTCTTCATATGGGTGTGTTTATTTCAGACTCAATATATAAACTGATCTTAGTTGCTTCAAATAGACAGTTGCCTCATCAAAGCATGTAATAAACATGATTAACCCTGACTGGCTCTGTGCACCTGGGAAGAGGCCCCATGGTAGGAAGGAGGGGGCCAATCAGAGCCAACCCTGTCCCACCCACACATGACTGCCCAGGGAGACTTTGAGGACACTCGCCTGAGATCTCTGTGATTTGAATATTTCAGGCTATTTTTCACAGAACTGTCATTTGATTGAAACCCAAATGCATTTGGCCAACCACATGTCCCTTTAATTTTTTCGTATGTATTTTCAGGAAAATGTCAGCCATTTCTGATTCATCCTTTGTTGCCTTCAAGTTGGCTGGTGGTAGTGGAGTGGGTTCTTGCGGGTGTCCTGGGCTGCCCCAGGAGACCATGAGAACAGCAGAAGGCACACCCAAAGCCCTTGTCTCCTCATATTTAGGAAATGGACCCCGGAGACCAGATGGATGGTGATGACATGTAGAAAGCCTGTTCATGTGCGGAGTGAGGACATGTTTTAACTCTGAGCAGCCGTGGATTTGTGGTGTTGTTGTAACTCCTAACCCATGATTTGTGAGTGGTTTTAGACTTGGAAAAGAATGTTTTCTCTGCCCAGACTGACAGAATGCTCAAGGCTGGACGAGACATCCCGAGAGGCTCACACTTCCAGACACCCCCAGACCAGGTTCCCCTGCGATGCTGTTTCCCCAGCTTATCAGCTAAGGGCTGTTCATAAAGAATAAGAAAAGTTAAAAAACGTTCATTAAAAATGTTGACATTAGGAGAACTTGCCCTTTGTCACACACCCACTAAAACAATAGGGCTTTCTCCTAAGGAAGACAGGAAGCCCGAGGAGGAGTTTTGGGTCTTGGTAGGTGATGTCAAGCTTCAGATCTGGGAGAAATGAGTCTCATTTCCATTTAAAAAAATATTAACTCTTCAAAGCTGGGCAATTCTCAAGACTATATAAACCTCACATTCTGCATTCTTTTTTTTTTTTTTTATACTTTAAGTTCTAGGG